>NW_018164444.1:9374978-9375219 GCF_001263595.1 Phalaenopsis equestris
GCGTTTCGTCTTTGTCAGGAAGAAAGGAGTGTATCCATACCCATACCGAAGAGATCTTGGGAAGGCATCTCTCTCGATTGAGTAGTTGTAATACCAAAGACCCAATCGGGTCATGACAGCTGGGGGTAGTCGATCGATTCTCCAAGATAGCAGGCTTCAATTCGCGATCACGAATGATGCAACGGAGCCGGGTGGATGCCAAACCTGCCCTGCCGTAGTCGGTTTCGCAGCAGGGAAGAAG
>NW_018164444.1:9375583-9389592 GCF_001263595.1 Phalaenopsis equestris
GTCAGTTCTGTGCATGACTTGGATATTCCAACGATTTTGATTAATGATAATCAGTTTCATATCCTCTTTATCTGCATATCGTATAATTGGTCCTCTATTAGCTCCAAGTGCAATTATTATCTTGAATTTTTTTTTTTCTAACTCGTTGCTTTCTTTAGATGAATCTCACCATTTAAATCTATCATTTGGAAATAGATGCTCCAAGATGTCACAGTCACTTTCTTATATAGCATCTCCACAACTACATTTATGCTAATCATAGTTGAATCTTAAATTTTCTCTTCCACAATTTTCTTTTCTGAACTGAGGTTGAAGTGATGATTTGTTTATCTGTGTTGGCTTTAAATGTTTTGCACTTTTGAAAACAAGGCCCTTTTTTCATGCAAGTAGGTTAACGCAAAGGCCAAGGTCTCTGTTAAGCTTGTGGCAGAAGCTGGGATTGGCACTGTAGCTTCTGGAGTAGCTAAAGCAAATGCTGACATAATACAGGTGCTACCTTATGATCTTGCGTTAATAGAATTTCTGTAATGCATATTTTATGATTTTCTGCTAATTTTATTTCTATAGCAGTAGCAAAGTCCTTCAGTCGCTTGCAATTTTCCTCAGTGATGTCCATACATGAGTAGGCCTAATTTTGCCACCTCAAAATTATTGCTTTCATATTCTAAAACTTGACGTGACCAAAATCAAACAATTAAGAAAAAGACAATATGGAATTATTCTTGTATTTGATTGATTGAGAGAAATGTCATTCATTTTAACTCTTACTACCTTAAGGCACCACATCCTTCAGCCAAAATCCATATGTTTAATGCACTTGTCTGACCTTGCTAATGTTACCACATCCTTCAGCCAAAATCCATATGTTTAATGCTCTTGTCTGACCTTGCTAATGTTGACTGACCTTGCTAATGTGCTAATGTTGACCGTGAGGATATCTCGCCTCGAGATATTTCTAGGTAATATTGAGAGAAAGAATAGAACAAAGTTTTGGGTGTCCTTAATATTTTATTTCATGCATGCTTTATTAATATTAAAAAGCATAGAAACTTTAAAGGTGCTAAAGAATGTTTTTTTTTTTTCTTTTCTTTCTTTGGTGAAAAAGGAATAACTTATTTTACCATTCATGTTATTCAGTTTTTCCAATCATTTATTTTCTCTTTTAATAGATCTGTTCTTTTGGACATCAAAAATTTTGAAAAATAAATAACCTTGATGTGGATCAAAATCTTTCCACATGTTCAATGGAGAAATGGCCACCCCAAAAAAATTCTATTAGCAGTAAAATCTCCGTATGACAAATATGCCATATTTCTGCATCACACTATTGTTTTATTGAAAGCACATCAGATTATTTTTTTTAACAAATATAATAAGATATACACTTAAATGACTTAAAAATTAATTAAAAAAAAATTGCAATGTAAATGCTTAAATAGAAAGCGAGAAGAAGAATCAATTACATAATAACTAGTTTAATAAAGAATACCTGAAAATTGAGAATGATTCATGAGATTGAGCGTTACAACATAGGGCAGAGGAATTGTTTAAATGAGAATGTAGAAGCTAGGAGCAAAAATTGCATTGCAAGAGGCTAAGATTGTATTATGTGAGTGGGAATGTCCGAGAGGGATGAAAAGGAAGGAAAACCAAGAGATTGAGTGGCACAAGCTATGTTTTGATTGTGATCATCGCATGGTGAACCAACAACAACTTTATTAGAAATATAATGTACTCAATGTGCTAAATGCTTAAATTGAATGGCATTGTTTTAAATAGTTTCTGGTAACACCAACGTACCGTAGGGCATAGTGAACTAACAAAACCTTTATTAGAAATAATGGTTGGATTGATAGTACTCACCATTAATGTACTAAAAATTGGAAATGTTTAAGTTATGGTAAAAATAAATTAAATATTTCAATTATATGTAACAATAAATTATTTAAAAGCATGATAAATATGAAATACTTTTAAATAGTAAGATTGAATTATAATAAAATAACAATAATATTTTGCACTATTGATTTTAAGCATTCTGCTGGAGAAAAGTTGATAGAACAAAATGATGTTGGAGTTAACCCCACAATAGAAATAAAATTATTATCGCTGAGATTCAAAGGTTACATTGAAGACTCTTCAAAACAAGGAATAAATGATGAATAAACACAAATAAACCCCTAGGGTGAAGATGAAGGTGGTGGGTGGTGATGGGACAGCAAGTAGGGGTGCGGGTTGGGGGTTGTGGCTGCATGTTAAAAGGCGGAGGAAGTTATGGCCCGACTGTGGATGGCAACAGGAGAGATAAGAGGAGCTGTGGTTGGTTAATAGTAGAGGAATGTTGGTTGGGTTGTGGATGGCAATGGGAGGGAGGATTGTAGGTGTGTGTATAGCAAGTCTGTAGCGGGAAGGAGCTGTAGCAGATTCAATAAGATGGTTGTGGCCGTGAAGGTCGGCTGGTAGGTAGGAGCAGGTTGCGGCAGAATCTGGGATGGCAAGGAGGAATAGGCGAATGGAGGGTAGATGGCTATAGAAAAATGGCACAAGGGACTGTTTTTTGGTGGTTGTAGAAATTATGATGGTGGCGGCAACGGAGAAAAGGTATTGGGGATGAGAAAATGGAGGATAATCATCACCTTGGAGTGAGATACAGCTGAAACCGCGCTCGTCCTTGGATATAGCCCTAGAAGGGAAAAGAGTGACGTCAACGACTGTCCAAACATAAATCTTAGCAAAAACTAATTCTAAAACAGATAAAACAACATATAAATAGGAGTAGATAAATAAGGGGGGACCCCGTCACTTGGTGGACAAATCTAGCCCCTGGACTAAAAGTTGTCGACCCCCTGTCGGCCGTTTTAACAGTAGTTTGAAAAAGTGATGATTTTGTGATTTTGAAAATAATTTAAATATGAATATAACTTTTTTGATTTTTAAAAGTAACATTTTTAATTTTAAAATAGGTGAGACCAAACGGGTCTCACGTTTTAAATAGTTTAGATGACTAAACACGATACCACAAGTAATACACTTATCCCGAAGAATAAACATATCACCTCTAGTAGACTCAATCACCTAAACTAAAGAATTTGTGACATCTGTTTGGTTTGTAAATTTTTTTATATGATGCCAATAAGTTCCCTTACCTAATACGATGATTAGATAGAGTTTATTTTACTTGGGTTCCAAGTTCTATATAGAGGCAAACTCCTATAGTTAATTACATCTTAAATGACCCGGGTCACTTTGGAAAACTCTCGATTAAAATCAGTGGTTTTACTTTCCAGATTTCAAAGTTTAGGTTTCCAAGATTGGACAAACGAACCAAATAGGAACAATTATTTTAAGGAATCTAAATGAGCGAAGAGTAGGAGATATCACAGATCTGGGGAGAACCCCGGTGACCTCCCAATTATCCTACTGTTTGACTTTATATCTTTGAAATGATATTATTTAATGTTTAATCCTGCAATTTATTTATAATTTAGGACTTATGTTCGCACGATATCTGGTCATGTAAATAGCTTAAAAAGATAGGAAGATTTACACTGTACCTTATAGTATCCTCGGAATCCTAAAGTGTTAGGACTTATAATTGCACAATAGGGTTGTGCAAAAACCTAAAAGTGATATGTGAGGGTTTACGCTGCGCTAAGCAAACCACTTCGAACTCCTATGAGTTATTTAAACTACGGGAAGTGATTGGTGATGTGAAAGTATTTTGATGTTGATAATCCACCTTAAAGTTGTTCCTCATCGTGCTGCCCACAGTGTACGCTCCAAAGCTCATTGTCGTAGCATCTTCAGGTTTAGTTTTAGTTTTGAAAATGCACCTAACCACTAGGTTATCCTATAATAAGGTATAGTACAAAAAAAAAACTAAGCAATAAAACATGCAGTGTGAAGAAAAAGCACAATGTACTGTACAGTAAAGAAGAAGGACAATATAACATGCTTATAAAAGAAAATATTGTAATGTAAATCAAACTTATATACCTGGGAGGCTCGTTACTTCTTTAAGTTTAAATAGTATGCGCTGTGTAAACAGGAGAAAACACGACCTAAAAAAACTCGAGTAAACCGATAAATCGTAGGAAAAAGACAAACAAATAAAACAAAATACAATATCACATATAAAGGACCAAGAATAGGAGATTTATATGTGATATTGGGAATGTCCTCAATTGCCAGGAGGATCTGAGTGTAAGATTCAAGCTCAAATCCCTGTGCATTGAGTTTCATTTTTGGTCAAGTTAAGGCAAGAATTTCATTATTTAATTTAATTAAATCAGTCATTAACCACAACCTAGTGCACCATCGTGTCTAGTGTCCTAATTAACTTATGAACTGGGGTCAGATGTATGGTTTTTTAGGTTCTTTTGAAAATTAGGATGATGATCTCTCTCTTAGGGTGTGCTCCTAATACCTAAGAAGCCTACACTTTAGTTTGAGCCTGAAGTGTTCAAAAGTGTCCATCTTCAATTAAGTGTCTTTCAACTAATCCTCGAACATCTTTAGATCAAGCTTAGCTCGCTATCAGACTCCTAAGACCTAGGGGTAAACCTATAATTTTGGCAGAAGGGTTGTGAAATGTGCTTCAATCATAATTAAAACAATTAGGTTTAAATTTATTCAAAGCTTAAGGGACCTAGGTTTAAGTTTATTCAAAGCTTAAGGGACCTAAATGCAAGTCTACTGATCTTTCAATCCATGCTCCTAATCGTCATTTAAACTCTTACTTTCTTCCAACTCTCAACTATTCTTCCAATTACAATTTCATCTTTCTTATGCAAAAGGAATGGTGAATGGTTTGCTATCATATCCCCTCTTTAGGTTTTTATCATCTCAACAAACCAAATTTCATTTTTAATTACCTCTTCCTTTCTCTTTTCCTCATATTTTTCTTTAAGACCATGAATTATTTCCGAAAATAATTAAATCGAAAATTCTCATTTTTTAACTTAACCATTAGAAAAAAAGAAAACAAAACAAACGAAAAAGAGGTCGATCCCCTTTTTAAAACAAAGTCAAATCAGTAAAACCTGGAGCGAAATCGTAAGTGCATCGTCTTATAAGCGTTTAAACTCATTAAAAAAATAATCAAATCAATCTCAAACAAGGTTTAAAAGCCTCAAAATGTAACTTAAAACTTCACGAATAAAGTTTCAAAATGTGGAGAATAAAACTTTAAAAATGTGGCCCAAACAGTAAAGGATTTTAGCCAACATAAATCACCAACACAGAGTCCAAACTGAGACCACCAAATGAGCCAACACAATATAAAAATTTCAGTTAAATTCAGCCTAGCAGAAGCCGAAATTGAGCTCATCGAAGAAGCCAAAAACAGAGAAAATTTTCATATATAATCCCCACTTCTCATGGCCAAAACCGAGCCAAACAAAAGGGGCAAACCACAGATGCAGCTCAAGGACAAAACCGAGCCCAACATGAAGGCCAAACCGAACAGCGTAGAGGCTAAACCAACCCACAAGCAAAGGCAAAAATAGAACTATATTTTTTGGAAGACAAAGTCATAACCGAGCCCACGAGAGGGGGGGAGGGGGGGTGGGGCAAGACAGAAAACATTTTTTCATCCACGCTTTAATTCCAAAAGAGCTTGAATTAGTCCCAACAATTAGGTCAAAATAAAAAGAATATTTCCAGCTAATATAAAGCCAAAATCGAAGCCAGTAAATGATCAAAACAAAATTATACTTTCAGCTAGTATTCAATCCCAAAAGAGCTAAAACCGAGCATATCAAGTGGGGAAATATAGAAGCATTTTCATTGAAGTTTCATCTCAAAAAGAGCCAAACCGAGACCACCAAATGGGCCAAAATAGAGCACATTTTTCCAGCATTTATTGTAAGCATGAATATCAACAATAAAAGCTTTGATAATTTCATTCCAACATGCATTCGAACAAGGGGCATCAAGAGAAGCAAGAAATGGGCCCCAAACATATTTTCCAACTCATAAAATAGTTTCCAGCATGTATTCTAGCAAGGGGCAGCAAGAGAAGCAAGAAATGTACCCCAAACACATTTTTCTAACTCATAAAATAATTTCCAGCATGTATTCTAGCAAAGGGCAATACATAAGAGGCAGCAAGAGAAGCAAGAAATGAGCCCCAAACACATTTTTCCAACCCATAAAATAATTTCCAGCTTTATTCTAGCAAGGGCAACAACAATTATTCCATCTAACGTGTATGAATATGAGTAGCATCAGAAAGGTAGAAAAAAGTCAAAATGAGAAAGAGAGGAATCACATTGCTAGAGATTTATTCAAAAGAACTATCATATATTGAAAATAGCTAAGCTCACAAATAAGGACAATAGACATCCTCTGTATGGTTCCCATTCATCAATAGTTTTCTCCCAATTCAAAAATAAATCTGAGTTTTTTTTTCTCAAATAATTTTGTTCAAACCCCCCCCCCAGCATCCTTCACTTTTTCCAAAAAACATACTTCTAATTCATGCATTTCACTTATATATTCCAGCTTCCCAACTCCATAACCCTTCTCATTTTTAACATTAAACTTAATCAATTCTTAAAACAACTTTAATTTCCCAATTCCAGGTGCCTTAGAAAATACATTCAGGAACAATTCAAAGTGACGTGTATTAGAAAGCTCACTCATAATGCCAGGCAAGGAACCATAAGAGCAAGATCCCCCCGACCATATTTTATAGATTATGAACCGTAAATGATAAAGGCCGTTCAATAATTTAAATTCCAGAAATATGCTTCGACTTAACTCGTAAAAAAAATGATATATGCTGTTTGAGAAATATGATATTTTCATAGAAGAAAACCAGGACTCTTCACAGTTTCGTTTGGAAAATTATGTGTTAAATTTGAACTAAAGCATAAATTCTGAAAGCATAGACATAATTACTGGGTCATAGTGCACATTTGTGTAGAATTTATATTTCCTCAAACCTGGAAGTCAATGTTTGATCCTCAGTTTTCTTCCAAAACCAACAGAGCTCCAAAAGACCCAAGCACGCAGAAGATGAGCAGAGTAAGGGAAAAAAAATCCAACACCAATGTTTGATCCTCAGTTTTCTTCCAAAACCAACAGAGCTCCAAAAGACTCAAGCATGCAGAAGATGAGCAGAGTAAGGGAAAAAAATCCAACCAAAAAAATTAGAAGAAATTTTGGCAGCACCTCCACCTTTTCTCTAAATTTTGGCCAACCCTAGACCTTCCCCCAAATTGGGTTTTATAAGCAAGAGAGGAAAAGAACAACCATCTACCAGCCTCCCTGGTGAGCAAATCAGGTAAAGGGAGAGGAGGAGAAGGATTTAAGGTAAGATGAAATGCAACCTAGGGCAGAGGAAGAGTTGGCCAGGTGGAATTTCGCTGTTGGAAGGCTGCTCGATTGAGCGGAGCTCGAAGAGTTGAGCAGCGTGCGCAATCGGCAGCGGAATGTCGTGTTTGAGGGAAGAGGGAGACGGGTTCGGTGGCCATGGCCTCGATCGATTGGCTCCGGCGCGGTCGAACACGGGAGCTAGGGCACGCCTGAGCGGACTTTCGGTCGAGGCAGAGGAATGTCGCGCGTGGGTAAGGATCAAATAGGACTTAAGGTTATAAATCATGATATTATAAATGATAAATATATTAAATATTTGATATTTCTTAACGGCGCGGTCCGCTTCGCGTCGGAGGTCATTTTGACGAATTCATCGATTTGCGTGCAAATTTTCTCGTGTCGTAAATATGGAAATATAGGTGTCATTTCCTACTAAAATTGATGTCCCGAACGCGTTGTTGTAGTCCATTTTGTTGTCAAAGGTCGTACGGAGAAGTTCGCATTTTCACCCGTCCTCTAGGCTCAATTGAAGTCCTATTTTGTGCAACTTAGTGTGTGTGTGTGTGACGATAAAGTCGTGAGGAGGTTTTCCTAGGGCTTGAGGTTCTATTGGGAACTTCTCCTTGAGTCTCCACACAATGACCCTTAACCGCTCGTTTATAAGATAATGGTTTTGAGACCATAAATGTTAGACATCACAGGAAAATAGGAAGTGTGGAATTTTTAAAAATGGTGGGTTCCAATTCTAGTTTTCTAAGATGGTCAATATGAACTCCTAGAGCTAGATCTTATGATATTAAGAAAAGGGAGTAGTGACCTCAAAATGAGGTTAGCACCTCCCTAGTCCAATTGTTGAACCGTTTCATCTCCTCCCACTGGTCAATATGAACTCCTAGAGCTAGATCTTATGATCTTAAGAAAAGGGAGTAGTGACCTCAAAATGAGGTCAGCACCTCCCTAGCCCTCCATCACAAACATATAAGGGATTCATTTGAACTCAAGCTGAGTAATTATACTTTTGAACTATGGTAATACTATTCGTGTTTTTTCTAGACAAAGTATTTTTTATTACTAACATTACTAGTTTGAATGATGTCACTGCAAATTTCTAATTTATCAATTCTATTAATTATTTGATTATATTGAAAGAAGGCATGAGTTCTCAATATATTTAGAGTATCATAGATATTGATTATGATGTAAATATATTGCATTGTGTACAAATATGAATGACATGTCATAAATCTGAATCTTGTATATTAGGAAATTTGTATATTTGGAAACTTGATATTAGACAACCTAATTAAAGAAGATCTAATTAAAGGTTCTTTTCTATATTAATGTTATTATGAATCTAGAGAGTTGGCACTGTCTAAATATGTAATATATGCTTTCAATTGAATAATAAGAATAAAGGAAGTTTCCATCACATGGTATCAGAGCTATGCATGACTAGTTGCCTCCTCTAGTAGGCTTCGTTCCCCACACGTGATTCCCGTCTTGATCGAATCGATCGTCTTCATCGGCATCGATCGTTGTGTTGTTTGTTGTCGACCTGCACTGCATCGTCCATCGTTGACCTGCACTACTTTGTTTGTTGAAGCTTCCCCTTCGATCGTCTACGTCATTCATCAAGGCGAGTGCAACCTTAACTCACGTCGGTTATACATGCATCTTGCAGCCTTGTCTTCATTAACCAAACCTTCCTCATCCTGTGACTAGATTTGGGCATCAATCAAAGCTTCATCTGCATCGACTTCTTCGTTGGCTTCGTATTCTTTTGGAAGCAATTCATCTGCTACGTCATCATACGTCTTCGGTTCAGGCTCGTTTCAGCTCCGTCGTCGTCTGCTTAATTCAATTTCCTCGGTTGTTGTGTTCTGTAGTTTTCTTGGTCTACTTAGGTTGATTTCCTTTGGCTTTTGTTTGGCTTTGTCGGTTCAAATTTTTTCCTTTAGTCAGCGATTTGTTGAATTATGGGATGTTGAGTTAATTCTCTCCCAGTGCTTTCGCAGTTCGTCTTTCAGCACTGAATGATATAAATTATGATTGGTGAACACAAACACCTTGTCACATCAGTTATTTCTATTGGAGTAGAACTATGAAACTCTATTTAAAGAGCATTTCTCAAGTGTTACCTTATCCCCCAGTTGAGACCGAGTCAAATTTTTTTGAGCGGATGACCGTGGATGCCCAACTATTGATACCAATACGGAACTCTATCGAACATGATCAATCTGCTCATATGTCTCATTACAACTGTGTTAAAGATGCCATGGAAGATTTATTATTTGTGTTTTTTTAGGAGAGAATATTTTTCGAATATTTGATGTATGCAAGGAATTCAATCAAACTAAACAACATGATCGGTCACTTAACGCGTATCACATACACTTTAAACATGTCTATGAAGAATTGAGCAAACTAATTCCCTTCACTACTTATGTCTTAATTCAGCTGGCTCAAAGAGAACAAATAACTATTATTAGTTCTCTAGTTGGCTTCAAGTCTCAGTATGAAAGTGTCAAATCACATACCTTATCTGATGTGGATATACTACTTTGAGGGAAAACTTATACTAGAGTATTGCATACGATTTCGAGTGTACAACAACCTAAAGCTCTTGCTAGTCAGAAAAATACAAATATCAGTAATCCTCGGTCTCAAGGCAATTACATAATTGGAACTCCAAATTCTGGAATTCAAAAGTCGAAGGTAGTGTGTCATTACCGTCATGAACCTGGTAATATGAATAGAACGTGTTAGAAGTCGCTCAAAAAGAATCAAAAGAGTTCTAAATCACAGCAGCTCATTTGATCACTACTAATGAGACCTCTCTAAGTTAGAATCTCTTGATATCTACCAATGAATATGTTATGCTCATCAAATTTCAGGAAGCATCTAAGAAATTCCGATCTATCACTATCCTTGTTGTGTCAAGTAACAATAATACTTTTTTTTCCTTCTTTCACAATGGTTCATTGATTCTGGTGTTATAGATCACATGACTTGCAATTCAAAATTCATTTTAACCTTTTATAAGCACTCGTCTTCTATAACTTTAGTTGATGGATCTACATCTTATATTATTACTGCTTGCTCCATCAATAATACATCAACATTGCCTCTAACTTATGTTCTCGGTTTACCTTAATTTATTTTTAATATGGTTTTTGTTATCAAAATTATATCTGCTCTTAATGATTGTATCTTATTTTTTCTCAACCATTGTCTATTTCCGGATCTTATAACGAAGAAGATTATTGGTAAAGGACGAGAATCAGGGGCTATACATTTTAGTTAATGAGGTACATCGACTCATGGTTTGTTTCAACACCTTATCTCTTTTTGAGATCCATTGTCATTACTATCAATGCTGAAAACGTTGTACCTTTAGTTTCAATAGTTATCCTTTAGTTAATGAGGTACATCGACTCATGGTTTGTTTTAGCACCTTATCTCTTTTTGAGATCCATTGTAATTACTATCAATGCTGAAAACGTTGTACCTTCAGTTTCAATAGTTATCTCGATTACATTGTGAGTTGTGTCCATTTGTTAAGCACCATCATTTGTATGCCGTTCTCGAAGTTAATAAAAGTGTAAGTCATATTTTTGAGTTGGTATATTCTGATGTGTGAGGATTTTGTTCTATTTTATCTAGTGGATTGTTTTTTCTTGTATGATTTGACTTTATTCTATAAAATCTTGTATTGAGTTACTTTTATATTCTCAATCTTTGTGTGCTGAAATTAAAACTCAATTCAATGTTTCTGTTAAGATTCTGAGAGATGACAATACCAAAGAATATTTTCCTACACTCTTCAAATGTACATGGCACAAAACAGGATGCTTCACTAATCATTCTGTGTTGATACTTGATCCCAAAATGAAGTAGTTGAGGGAAGAATAGACTTCGTGTAACGACTAGAGTTCTGTTATTTCAATCGAATGTGCCTAAACATTTATAGGTTGATGCAATTTTTACTGCATGTTTTTAATCAATTGGATGTCTTATGCTATTCTACAGAACCCGACACCATCCTAAGTTTTATTTTCAATTAGCTCTTTTTCGTATTGAATCACACATATTTGGGTGTTCTTGTTTTGTTCATGATATTTGTTCACAAGTTTATAAACTGGACCTTAAGTCATTAAGGTGTGTCTTTCTAGGATATTCTTGTCTTCTGAAAGAATATCAATGTTTTTCTCTTCTCTTAAGCAAGTACATGATTTCTGTTGTTGTTACCTTTCATGTACAAACCCTATTTTTTGTGACTCATTTATAAGAGTTTGATGAGTTGTTAATGTATCACATCATGAGTTTAGATCTTGCTCCAGCTCCACCTCGAGTGCCTCAACCTCGACCACCTATTACTAATGTTTACTCAAGAAAACCTCGTTCCCCTAATCCTAGTCCGACACCAGTTTCATCCTCCTACTAGATATTCCTCCTAGTGACTTTGGTTTACATATTGCTCTTCGAAGAAGTAAACGTCATCACATCTATCCCATTACCTCATGTGTTGATTATAATAAATTATTTTTCAATTCTTGCTCGTTTATTGCTTCTCTTGACTTTGTCGAGGTTTCAAAATCTGTTCAGCAAGCCCTATCCCATTTTGAGTTACGGACAATGATGCTTGATGAGATGAATGCCTTAATTGAAAATGGAATTCGTGAACTAGTTGAACTACCTTTCAACAAAAAGGCTATTGGCTGTAAATTGTTCTTTGCAATTAAATTTGAATCTGATGGATCTATAGCTCGTCTCAAAGCTCGGTTGGTTATTAAGGGTTATAATCAAACTTATGGGATCGACTACTTGGATATGTTATCTCTGGAAGCTTAAGTTAATTTCGATTCCCCTACTCTTGTCCTTGGCTGCAATGAATGATTAGCTTCTACATTAGTTGGATGTGAAGAATGTTTTTCTGCATGATCTTTCGGAAGAGTTATACATGGAGCAACTTTTTCGGTTTTTTGCTTTGGGGCAGTCTGGGAAGATATGTTGGCTTCGAAATTTCTTAGATGTATTAAGGCAAAGCCCTCGAGCATGGGCTGGAAAATTTAGCCAAGTAATAGAAAGGTTTATGATGTAGAAAAATAGAAGTGATCACACTGTACTCTATAAGCAATCGGTTTCTTGAATCATTATATTGGCGGTTTATGTTGATGCCATTATTATTATTAGAAAAGATATGCAGGAAATTTTATCATTGAAACTATTTCTTCAAAATCAGTTCAACACTAAAGATTTGGGTTGTTGAAGTACTTGAGGATTGAGGTGGCAAGAAGCAAAAATGGTATCTTTCTATCTCAACGGAATTTTGTGCTAGATTTGGTAGCAGAACTTGTGAAATTAGAGGTCAATTCATGTAGTATTTTGTTGTTTCCTAATCAACAACTTACCAAGGATGGAGAGTTTTTTAATGATTTTGAATGGTATAGGAAGTTAGTTGAAAAATAAAACTATCTCAGGGTAACTCATCTTGACATTATGTATTAATTTAACACTATAAGTTGGTTTACCTTTCCCCACCATCTATCATTGGTCAACTTAGGAACATGTACTATGTTACCTCAAGGGAGCTTCTGGACATGATATTCTGTATTAGTATCTCGGGCATAGAAATATTGAATGTTTATCTGATACAATTTGGACAAGTTTCAAAATTCATCGGAAATCCATTACTGGATATTGTGTCTTTGCTGGTGTTAATTTGGATGGAAGGTAAGAAACGGAATGTAATGCTTATCTGATGCAGACAGAAATATTGAATCTTCATCTGATGCAAATTGGACAAGTTTCGAAATAGATCGAAGATCCATTAATGGATATTGTGTCTTTGGTGATGGTAATTTGGTCTCATGAAAGAGTAAGTTATGGAATGTATTGTCACGACCCAGTGTTGAATTTGAGTGTCGAGCGATGACACAAGCTTCTAGTGAATTGATGTGGGTATTTCAACTCTTAATTGAGATGGTTTCAAGAATTTGGTCTCATGAAAGAGTAAGTTATGGAATGTATTATCACGGCCCAATGTTGAATTTGAGTGTCGAGCGATGGCACAAGCTTCTAGTGTTGATGTGGGTATCTCAACTCTTAATTGAGATGGTTTCAAGAAAAGAGTTCCAACAAAATTGTGGTGTGATAACTAAGCTCCAATCCATATTGTTGCCTTGAACAACAACTAAGCGCTTTGAGATAGATTGGCAGTTTGTTCGCAAAATGATTCAATAGAATCTAATTTTAATAGCTCATGTGAAGACGTAAAAACAATTAGGATATATCTTCACAAAGGCCCTGAATGGAGTTAGGGTTATTTATAGTTGTAACAAGTTGGACATGAGGAGGAGTGTTATGGAAAGTTATAAATCTAAATCTTGTATTTTATTTTAGGCAACCTAATTAAAGGGGATCTAATTACATGACCTTTTTCTATATTAGAGTTATTCCTAAGCTAGAGAGTCGGAAGCATATATAAATATGTAATATATGGTTACAATTAAAAAATAAGAAAGGAAATTCTCGTCATAATTATTATGGATAGTGATTATCATAGTATGCTTAGATGGGCATGTTAAGTATGATGAAGTTCTTTCCCTTGTGGTACTAGCTAGGGATGTCAATATACCTGTGCACGTAGATATTTTCTTGCTACCTCAGACAATCGTGAATGTTAGGGC
>NW_018164444.1:9389602-9401638 GCF_001263595.1 Phalaenopsis equestris
CCGCTGTGCATATGAAAGAATATCAGCTAGTAGTATGTAGGTACATTTTCATCTCAGACAATAGTGAACTTGTTATGCACCCTGGTGTGTCGATGAGGTACGTATCGACCAGGGGGGTGTTAGGTTATGTTTAGACGGTGGTCCTATAACAGTTTTAAACGATAAGACATAGATATGGATAAGTTTTTTGTGCGGTACTTCTAGATTTTGAATACTAGGTATTGTTTATTTCCTTTACAGTGATTTGATATACTTAATTGGCATTTATTTTGTTTGTCTTTCGTTACATTACTATAGTTTGAAAAAGTACTCGCTTTTGTACTTTACTGTTGTTTTAAATTAACTTTTGTAGGTTTAAGTTTTTGTTTAAAGATGTTTATAAAAATGTGGGCAACTTGAAATAAGATAGATTTAATTGTATTTTTTTTAATTCTTTTTATGTAGTTGTTATTCATTTATTTATTGGGATGATTAATTATTAGATATAGAAAATGAAAATAGAAAAGTTTGATTTTCATCGTCCAACCGTTTATTCCCGCTTTGAAAATTTCAAACCTTTTGGCCGGGTCATAACAATTAGTGGGGATCCTGATGAGTTTCTAGTATGTGCTTATAATTGTAGCTATATTGCACACCGAGTGCTCCACTTCACAAAGTGTGTCGCAGTGCAACGAAGTGCTTTTGAAAACACATGCAAATGCATACACACTCAAAAGGAAAGAAAAAAAAAGTAGACATTTCTCCTAAGATTATAATAGTCATTCAATTTGGTTTACGGATGGTCCACTTCATATAAACTTCATACTTTGTATCACACTTTTGATTGTGTATATGTCATAAAAAGTATATATGGATCAAGTTTCACTATTTTCTTTGATGATTTAATGATTAATCAAGTATATATGCAAGTATGTTCGCATGGCACATAGAAGCCTCTTTAAAATTCTATTTTTTCTTGTGTTTCACTAGTTAAAACTATTAATTTTTAGCAAGATATCATCAACATCCCATGTATTTGTTACCATGCCATTTGAAATTCCTTGCAACCTGAAATTACAATTATCTCGTTATGCAATTTTTGTTATTCATTATGATTTTTTTTATGTATACAATTGGCGATCAAACAAAAAATTTTTATTTTCATGCATTCCTTGTTTTAATGATATTAAAAGAATGAATGATTTTGATCCTAAATTTGATGTTGATAGCATCAAATTTTATTTGTTTGGTGAATGGTGATTCCCCTTTTAGGGGAAGTCTATCAGTATATCTGTTGGATAGCTTTCATGCAATTTATTTATTTGTTGGCATTGTGGTCATTCATGGCTATTTTATGATCATTTTTTTCCTTTATTTTTTTATTTATACACAGATTTTGTGAAATTAGAATTATCACCTGATACATCTATAAAGAAGAATGAAATGTGATTGGGTTTAAACAGCTGGGATATTGTTGCATTTGATTATGAGTTTTGTGTTTGAAGGATACCTTCATTCCTTTCTATTCTTATTATTGAGTTATTTTTTATAAACACAGTACATTTTCTCTCTATGTTAGATATCTGGTCATGATGGAGGAACTGGAGCTAGTCCTGTAAGTTCTATTAAACATGCTGGTGGGCCATGGGAGCTTGGATTGACAGAGACACATCAGGTGGGCTTATGAAATTTATCTTTATTGATGACATAACATTCCATGTATTAATCTTCATATTGTCTGATATTTGATGATATCCTTGCAGATTCTCATCGAAAATGGACTGAGAGAAAGGGTTATCCTGCGGGTTGATGGTGGATTCAAGAGTGGATTTGATGTCCTTGTAGCCGCAGCAATGGGTGCTGATGAGTATGGATTTGGGTCTGTAGCTATGATAGCAACAGGTTGTGTGATGGCACGCATCTGTCACACAAATAACTGCCCAGTTGGAGTCGCAAGTCAGGTACTATTGGGCAATTCTATTATTTTCTGTTTATAACATTCGAAATAAGTTTTCTGGGTGTTATTTCAGAGAGAGGAGCTTCGTGCTCGTTTTCCTGGTGTTCCTGGTGATCTCGTCAACTATTTCTTGTATGTTGCTGAGGAGGTAAATTAGAAAGTTGACATTAACCAAGCATTTTTTTTCAAATGTCAAATTAGCATGCTTTACTTTTCAGTTGGTGTCTGCCCTCAAGCCTATTATTTCAT
This sequence comes from Phalaenopsis equestris, assembly GCF_001263595.1. Taxonomy (NCBI): domain Eukaryota; kingdom Viridiplantae; phylum Streptophyta; class Magnoliopsida; order Asparagales; family Orchidaceae; genus Phalaenopsis; species Phalaenopsis equestris. The sequence continues at coordinate 9,391,788 of NW_018164444.1, forward strand.
TCTGGAGAAAAATTCATGAGCTGTTGTTTAACTAGGTGAGGGGCACTTTGGCTCGGCTGGGTTATGAGAAGATGGATGACATAATTGGAAAAACTGAATTGTTGAGACCAAGACAAGTCTCTTTAACAAAGACTCAACACATTGATCTCAGCTATATTTTATCGGTACAATTAGTGTAATGAATATATATAAATTATATAATACAGTTATAACCTTCTGTGCATGTTGTACATGGTAAAACATAATTTACTACTGTTGTTGTCTAGAGCGTTGGCCTACCAAAGTGGAGCAGCACTGAAATAAGGAAGCAGAATGTCCACACAAATGGTCCAGTCTTAGATGATCTTATACTATCTGATCCTGAGGTGAGAAGATTTCTGCTATTGTTAATTAATGCTAAGATAGCATTTTTGGTTTGGAGCACCCACCCCATCTCTACATAAATGAGTATGTGAATTATTGCTACTGTGCTTACCTGTCCTTACGTTGACACAGATCAAATTTAGATTTTATTATTATTATTATTGTAATTGTTTGGTTGAAATTATTTTCCTTACGTGCTCCCAATTTGCTTTAAACCATAATTTTGCTGTTTTCTTTTCAAAAGGTAATAAAAGGATAAAGACTAGTGAGCATTTTCTATCATTAGATTTCTCCTTTTTTATGTAATTTGTATTATCTAGTTTTATTGATGCACTAGTTTGACTTCATGTACTTGAGACTATGTAGTGGTAAAATGAATCTATTTAGTAGACATATGAAAAGTTTTTTTATGATGAGGATGACAGAATATAAATATCACAGGACATTGAAGGTTTACATATATTTATGAATTAGGTTTAAAAAAAAAAACTTTTAACTTTGACTACTTCAGGATTACTTTCAGAAATCCAAAATAATTATATTTTTTGACCCTTTTTTAGCACTAGACCAACAATGATGACTTTTTTCTTGGATAGGGCTACGATTAACAATGGCTTCTCTAACAAATGGTTTCTCTATTTTTCCTTTGCTCGAGTGTTGTATTTTTGTGCTATTCTTCAGTGGTGTTTGTAACCTGATTTGAGTCTAGGTGATAAACTCTCCCCGACATCCAAAGACCTGCATATTCAGCAATTTCTCCCTACCGGTTGTCTTATTGTAGACAGCTACTATCTAACAACTAGTTGAGCCAGATCCTCAATTGTCATCGTTTCCCCTTTGATTCTCATCTTACAACCTCTTTACTTCTTACTTCTATCTTTATACACTGTCTGGGAATCCTAAATCACTGTCATGTATTATTAGAGCCATCCAAATCCTAAATCTTTAGGGATGCATTATTCCTCACTTTAAAACCTAAATCTCATAACCTAATCAATTTATTCAAGCATATTTTTAACCCCAAAACCTCACCCTCCCATCTTTAGCCACCCCAAATTCGCCCTTCCTATCTTTGTTGGAAACCTTAAATGGGCAAAACACACAATGCCGCTAAAAAGAAACATGCAAAGGGGTGTCCAAGGGTTCACAATAGAGGATATGTAGAGAGAAATTCTCCAACAACCTGGAGAGATCACACATAAACATAATGGTGCCTCGTCAGATCGAGATGAGATTCAACTTATTCCACAAGGAGTTTTCTAGTGATGAAGAACCAATGTGCTAGTGATTTCACTCTAAATTTCAGAGAAGAGGTCATAACTTTGGAATGAAAATTAACTTGTCTGAGTTTGACATCATGAGTTTGGATAGGTTTATTGAATAAAGTGATGAAGAACCAATGTGCTAGTGATTTCACTCTGAATTTCAGAGAAGAGGTGATAACTTTGGAATGAAGATTAACTTGTCTGAGTTTGACATCATGAGTTTGATAAGTTTATTGAATATCTCCAAATGATGGAATGAATTTTTTAGTAAAATGTGAGGCTTATGCAAGTTAAGTTATTGAATATCTCCAAATTAGAAATGTGAGGTTTATGCAGTTACATATTCACATTAATTTTTTCATATAAATTCAATTTGTCACATTTTAATATGCTGAAATTGCATAAGTTATGATGCTAATGTGTCATTTTTACAACTTTTTTTTTACTTGTGCAATTTTCAAACTGTGAGGCTTATGCCAGGCCTTCTCGAGACTTGCGTCTTTCCTCACGAATAGAAAGCATTTGAATACCCAGTTACATAATACATTGGTAACCATGATGCTTATTACATTATATTGTATTGTTTATGGCAATCCAACCATGGTACACATCATGATGGCCACAAGAGCACATATTTATTAAGATTGGTAATTGCATCATACTTTACCTTGGAACAAGTTCGAGTTGATGAGCAACCACAAAATCTAAGACTATGATGTTATACACTTTTTTTTAAGCTTGAGAGGAGCACAAGTAGGATTAGCATTGGTAGTTCTTGATGGCAATGTGTCAAGGAATTAATACTAGATATAGTGCAACTCCTAAAAAAGATTTAGGATGTTCTGGCTAACAGTCTAACCTCCTGGTTTGCCACCACTAAGAGATTTACCATGTCATAGTTTTCATTTCAAAAATAATTCTCTTAAATTGACCTACCTATTGGTTGTAATTTATTGTGTACGAATAAAAGTAGGTTATAGGTTTGATTTGCGAGTGTACTAACCAGTTTATAGTTTTAGCTCTGATTGTGTTAAATAAGGATGACTCTTGACTAATATGCATTGGTAGTAGGGTTGTAAACAAAATCACTATAAGTGTTGATTCCTTATTCTATGCTTGGATGATTTGTTTGATTAGTTAAATGGAGCTATCATTTTTTTCTAAGGCTAATTTACATTAGTGGCTATCACTGGATCAAGATGAGATCAGGAGATGAGTGAAAAATAACTTTTAAAACTAGGGATGGACCATGGGACAGTCATGCCCTTTTACTTATCTAATATATTGAGCATTTTCATGCAGTTGATTTGCTAGATTTTTTTGGCATTCATCGAAAAAATCATATTCATATATTTGGATGATACTTTGGCATATTGTCATATTGTGGGGGATCACTCACATCACTTATGAGAGACTTTTAAGGTGCTTCGGATCCAATAGTTTAGGCATTTCCACTCCCAAATATTGGCCTCCAACATGGATCTTCTTAGTCATCTGAAGACCTCTTATGCCTTCAACAATCGCTCCATACCAATTGTCTTCCTCTTGACATTTGTTGTACATCTGTTGGTTGCTCTAGAATTTCAGTTGTGGTGAGCATTTCCCCTTTGTTTCTCTCCTTTAGCCTCCTTACCCCTTTCTTCGATCCTTATACATCATCTAAGAATTTTAGATTGGTGTTAGTTCTTTTTATACAATAAAATTTTTAAGTTAAACTTTTCAAGCGGAGTAATTTTGAATTTGAGCGCACATCAAAAGTATCCAAGTAAATGGTTGATGTGGTTTTTTGTTAACATGATGCTAAGTCACTAGAGTCTTTAGTTGTGCAGTAGAATTCTTAGTGTAAAAAAGCTACACGACAAAAACTAAGTCAAAATAATTGAAGGGTTGAATCAACTACACAAGTTGTCTACACAAGTTGTTGAAGCACGGACAGTCAATTGTCAGCTAGCAAGGCATGGGCGGGCAAATGGAAGATGGTGCATCATGGGCCAACTAATTATTGTTGCTAATAGAGGTCCATAAGAGCGAAGCTGCACACAAGTTAGCGAAAGCGAAGCTCCACACAAGTTAGTGAAACATAATTCTACTAGATACTGGTTGGCAATCCGCGGGCAGTAAAAGGTTTGATTCATTGTATCTTTGTTGAATCTTCATGGGGTCCTTATGTCATGCCCGATATTATTACCTCTGTTAGTATTACTGTTACAGCGGAGGAGTTGCATCGAGTTGGAGAGGCGTGAACATTTCTTCTTTTTTAAGAAGAAACAAAACCCCCATTTTGAATGAGAACAATTTTGACATCTTGAGAAGAAAGTAGAGATGTCATAGTAAGAAGAGTGAGAACAATTTTGACATCTTGAGAAGAAAGTAGAGTTGTCATCGAGAGGAAGAGAGAGTAAGAAGAAGGTGATGTTGACTCTGATCGTGAATAGATGAGAGGCTGATTGACACGTATGAAGGCAATGATTGAGCGGTGAGCGACTCAAAGGAGGAAGAAGTGATGGGATCATATGCTAGTTTGAACAAGGCACACAAGTAATCGATCATCATATGCGATCCTTTGTTTGGAAAGAGGATGACCAGTGCCGAGGGTGATGACTCTAACGATCGAAGCTAAATGATGTGACACTATCGAGCTTGTGAGGGCGACAAAGCTGCTTCGCCATGTTACGGCTCAGTCTAATAGCTTATAATTAACTATGTCAGGTACAATGGTCGGATTGTTAAAATATTTAAATAACTACCAACAAATTTATAGAATCTGTCAATATATAAATAAACCACTAAAATTCCTAAAATTCCTAGAGTATAATAAAATCAAAACATTCAAAAACAACATAATCTGAAGATATCTCAAACTAGTATATAACGGTATATCACTATCTGAAAAAAATAGTACAAATGAACTATCATTATAAATACCTAGCAGTAGCGGTCCTCCTATAAAAATCAAGTCTCTCTTACTAGATATCAACCTATAACTTTACTTTTCCTAAAAGTAAATTAAATACAACAATATATATGACTTAGTGAGCAATTATAATCTTAATATGTATTAAATTATTATGTCAATGTGATGCATGGATAACCAAAAGAAAATACAGTTCATTACTTTATAAAACGGTAAACTTTCACTTTAATTTTCTCTTTTTGTTTCACTTTAAGGATTTATCATTTTTAAAATTTTTAAGAGCCTTGACATGTTTACTGTCATATCCGAATGTAGCCTAAAAAATATACCAAAAGGTACTATAAAAAATGTTCTTAAAGGTAACATAAAAAAATAATATCTGAAAGTACATTTTTACCATTTCCTTTATCATGCACGGGTAAATCTTATCTCTTGTCAGTACCATCTGGGGATAATCATGTATGATGATTATTTCATTTCATATCGATTTAAAATTATTTTAAACTATTTAATAAAGTAATTATTTCATTATTAAATGTTAAATTAATGCATAAAGGAAAATATTTACTAACCTTGACTTAAAATACCTCTAAAAAACTTTAAGCCTTCACTTTACTTTCTTTGACTGACACTTATATCAGTTAAAAGTGGATATGACTATAAGAATCATATCTTGAAGAAAGTCTTAAATATAGTTAACTTATTTGAGTATTTAAAAATGATTAAAAAAACTAGCCTCTTTTAACCTTAAAATTATGTCTTTCTCAAATCTCAAGAATTTATCAGTCGTCTACATACTTTATAATTACATGAAAAATTAATAACTCTAATATAAAGAATTATATAGTTTTTGTTCTAAATATAACATTAATATTTACCTTCTAAGTTTCTCAAATTGAACTCCTCCCTCACTCGCGTGCTCATCCAATTTCTTTTTCGAATCTGAATTCATTATTTGTTTAAGTGTTGATTTCAATAAAATTTTTCATTAATATTATTATTAAATTTGTTTAAGTGTTGATTTCAATAAAATTTTTCATCAATATTATTATTAAACACACACTCCATAGAAAATGATATATATATATATATATATATATATATATACACGTACACATATATATATATATAACTTAATTTTAAAGCCTTAACTTACCTTATATGTTTCTCCTCCTGCTGCAATTTCAATGCGCTCACAGTTCCCCATGAAGGTGAGTTTCTTCCCCTCAACAAAATAGAGCCACATGCCTTCCTCTTTCTCTGTGCGTGCTCCGCACCGAAGCAGATCAACCCCTTTCTTTTTTCCTATTCGACTGCGATTGAAGCCAGAGTAGGACACGCAGAGCTTCCCATCGGCTAGGGCTCAACATCAAAGATTTCTTCCTTTGATCTCTGCACGCGAGCATGTCACAAAGATTTTCTTTTTCTTCATTTAACTCCTCATTCTTCTTCTTCCTTTCCCTCCTTCACACAGTACACGCCTGGTCTTTCTCCGTCATCATCTTTTTCACTTCCTTCTACGGTTTCCTCTCATCTCTCAGTTACAATAATTCGAAAGGGGATACGACTCTTTTGTCGTAACCGAAAAGCTATGTATCCCTACACCGATTCTATTTTATTATTATTGTGAATGATCATATCTGATAAAGTAAACTATCAAATGTTTTTATATTGATTTATAGTTATTTTTATTAGTATGCATATTGTTTCATTTCCGTTACGTTACTGTAGTTTAGAAGTAGATGTACTTACTACTTTTGTAGCTCGCTGTTATTTTAATTTAATATTTTAGGGTAGTTATTTGATTAAAAGATGAGTAATAAAGAAAATATTTATAAGAAAAGAGGACAATTAGAAATGAGTTAAACTTAATTATACTACTTGCTCTTTTATTTGTTTTTGGATGATCAAGTGATAAAGAAAATGAAAATAGAAAAGCATGATGATAATCGTCCAACCATCTGTCCACACTTTGGTTAATTCCAAGCTCCAAGTCAGACCATGATAAAAGTGGTATCAGAGCACAAGGATTATGATTAAATAATACAATCTTGATGAAAGAGTCATAAGATGATTAACGTACAACTCTAATATAACATTTAAGAAATTTATATCAAATTATATAATCATAAAAGGAATAATGATATGTGAAAAGGAAGAAAAGAAGGAGGTCAAGCGCGCGTCAAATTTGAAGAGCTAATGTAATTTTATTTAGTTTTAATTGGCTAAATTCAATTCAAATTATATAATACCAAATTTCTAATAAATATTAAGGAGATACTTTTTTTTTAAGTTTAAGTTATTTAATAAATAATAGTAATAAGATTATATTGTTGAAGAATAGTTAAATTTATAAATATACTAGGTATTATTTTGAAGATTTTAAAATTTTAATTCATAAATTTATAATACAGATGAACTTTTTATCAAAAGTTGATCATCAGATTATAGAGATTATTAATGATGAAAATATAATAAATCAAACTAAGAAAAAAATAAAGCAAAAAATTGTGATAGTTATATTGTGATAAACTACATAATATTAAATTACTAATATAATTTATTTAAGATTAATTGGTTTATATTAGGGGATTCAAATTTATAATTAAATTAAATTATTTTATTTGTTATAGTAGGTGTTCGATTGCAATTGAAGAAGTTACAGCTTATGGAATGAGGGTAAAAAGTTTAAGGTCAGTACTCTAATAATTATTAACGAGATACTTGCTTTTCTAAAAATTTAAGTTATTAATAAATAATAATAATAAGATTATATTGTTAAAGAATAGTTATTTTTAAAATATACTAGCTATTATTTTGAAGAATTTAAAATGTTTATTCATGAATTTGTAATATGGTTTAAATTTTTATTTATAAATAATCATCAGATTCTAGAGAGTATTAATGATGAAAATATAATAAATCAAATTAGAATAAACAAAAAATCATGATAGTTATATTGTGACAAACTACATAATATTAAATTACTAATATAATTTATTTAACATTAATTGGTTTATATTAAGAGAATCAAATTTATAATAAAATTAAATTATTTTATATGTTATAAAAGGTGTTTGATTGCAATTGAAGAAGTTAACACTTGAAGGACTAAGGGTGAAATGTTTGAGCTGAATACTCAAATACTGTAATTTTTGTTTCTTTTAATCTTAATTCATTGATTGTTATATAAACATAATTGGACCATTTTTACTTTGATTTATGCTCTTTTAGATGTTGGCTATATTATTGTAATAAATATAGATATTTTAGAAATACTAATGTTTTGCATTATTTAAAAGTAGAATTGAATGAAAAAAAATATCAATGACATGGACTGTATATACTGATTGTATGTACATGTTTGATTATGATGAAATTCACCTTTTTATACTATTATCAAGGAAACACTAAAATAATCGTGCATGTAAATGAAAAAAAGATTGATAGTGATTCATTGATACAACTTTAGACGGCGCTCATATGTTTGTTGTACAGATATAAAATGATATAGACAAGTTACTGATATAACAAAATGCATTAAACATTATGATTTATCATAAACAATCATTTCTGAAAAAGGAAATTGTCTAATGCTTTTTTTTATTTATAGTATTTTTAACTAACTTACGTATCGTTTTTTTACATTGCGTTATTGTCGCTTAGAAGTACATGTAATCACGGTTGTTTTAAAATAATTGTTCAGGGTTAATCATTTGATTATAAGATGAATTATAGAGGAAATATTTAGAGAAGATGTGAACTGTTATAACTCGGCATGATAACTTAGAATTAATTAAGTCAAGAACTGTAATTGGACGACATTAAGATTTAATTTACTGTCATTAGATTTAGATCTTGCAATATAATAAAAATTTATTAAAAAATCCACAAATATGCAAGGGAATATAAATCATTTAACAACGAGTAAAACATTTAAATCAACACAACGGGATTTCACTTTCTAAAATAAAATAGTGCAAAAAAAACTTCAATCACAATATCATAGTAGAATATCTAACAATTGTGGTCTTTCTTCTGTAAATTAAGTTTCTCCTGTCAAGCATCAATTTACAGTTTTTTTTTTTCTCCTGAAAGAAAACATTAAATTAAACAGTAAGTTTAACTTAATAATCAATTATAATCTTAATATGTATTAATTTTTATGTCAATGTTATGCATGAGACCAAAAGAAATGTAATTCATTACTTTATAAAAATTAAACTTTTACTTTAATTTTATCCCTTCTGGTTTCAATTTAAATATTTATTATTTTTAACATTTTTAAAGGTCATATCCAAAAATAGCCTAAAAAATGTATATAAAGATACTAAAAAAAGTGCACCCGAAGGTATCCTAAATGCACCTGAAGGTACATTTTTATCATTTTTTTTATCGTGCACGGGTACATCACATTACATTTTAATACTTTTTAGGGGTAATATTGAATGACTTAATTATTTACTTATCATTTCATATCGATTAAAAATCCTTTAAAGTGTACTTTCATATCTTAGTTATTTTTCTTTTATTTGTGAAACATATTTCAAACTTTAAAATTTAAGATATGAGTGTATTTATTTTTAAACCAATTAATAAAGAAGTTATTTAATAAATATTTAGTTTAATACAATAAAAAATAATTATTTACCTTTGATTTAAATGATCTCTGAAAAAGCTCATCCCTTCACTTCACTTCCTCTAATACAAACAATTTTTTTATTCTCTATTGTCCTTTAATTCAGCTATTTGGTAAATTAAATCACTAAAATTAATTCATTAAATTATTGATATGAAATGATCATTTTTAGTTAAACTAATTTATATAAGAAACACTTAAAACTTGTAAATATTTGCCTTATCCTTCTTTGAATGTCATGATTCACATCTTCCATAAATCTCAAGAATTTATCAGTCTTCAATTCCTGATTGATTTAAGTCTCACACAAACATTTATATTACCAATTATTTACATGCTAAAAATAAAATCTCAACATTTACCTTCTTATTGTATGAAGTCGTTAATTTTTGCCTCTCAATCGTACTAATTAATGGTTCTTCGCTCAAAGGGTCCTATTTTAATTTGACTTTCTATTACCATTATGTAATTAACAAACACACACATCAAATTCATTAAATAGTTTATTAAAAACTGTAACATACCTTTGTAAGCTTTTGGTTGCTATCAATTATTCATTTTCCCTCGCACAAGAAATTCATGCCACTCCCTCAGTTTCGGGATTTAAATAAATTTGATTTTGATTCAATAAAACACTCTATTAACAATTATTTAAATAAACATATGATCA
>NW_018164444.1:9409682-9417074 GCF_001263595.1 Phalaenopsis equestris
CTTTTCTTAAATAAAGTATTAGTAATAACAAAATCATACGCTAAAGTAAAATCTAAAATAGCTCTACCTTCTTCATTAATTCCTCCAAAATCGTAGCCACCATGATTTTTTCTGAAATCTTCTATCACTCTACTGACATGTTCATTTAAATCTCCTCCCATAAAGATTTTTTTCTCGAGAGGCATCATTTGTATTAAGTTTTCTAAGTCATTTCAGAATTTATCTTTAGACCTTATATCCAAACTTGCGTAGCATAAACACTTTTAATATTAAAAATCTTAGTATCAATAATAATCTAAGGGCTATAATTTTATCTCCAACTATTAATTTTTACAACATTATCTTTCAAACTCTTATCTATAATTACATCTACACCATTTCTAGTGCTGACTCCTACCAGAATACCAAAGTTTAAAACCTAAGTTATTAATCTCCTTAGCTTTTTTTTTCAACCCATTTAGTTATTTGAATACATAAGATATTAATCTTTTTATGAATCATAATATCAACTAATTTCATTAATTTATCATTGGGAGTACTTATATTCAAAGATCATATCTTAATATTAATTTCATTAGTTTCATGGACTGATTTATTTTCTCGCATCTGTCCGTAATGTGAAAACCATTGCTTATTTGACACTACATACAGTCGCCGGTGTAGCAGTCGTTGCATACTTTTCACTGTATTCAGGCTATACAACGCGTCGCTTACAGGGAACACCCTAGCACTTACACGATGATAAAATGATTCATGTCATGAGTTGCTCGAATATTCCTTACAAAGAGAAAATTAGGTGCGTCATTTGTATTGAATAATTTGCTCAAATAGATCTGACCTAACAAAGAAGTAATTAATTATATTACTAAAAGTATAATATTCGCAACTAAGCTAAATAATTTTTTAAATTCCTAACTGTAGTTTATAGGTGTACATTATACGGTAATTAATGCATGTTTATCCTCATGCTTATGAGAAAAGTTTACTTATGTTAGGCGTGCGCAACGCTGCGTACAACAGGGATGTTACTCAGAGGGTATTGGGGGATTATATCCGCGTTATCTTTCTGTAACCTCCCTTTAACCTACTGTAACTTACAAATATATGAAAACAGAAGCGCGAAACCTACTAGATGGTACAGGTAGGTTACAGATAGGTTACAGGGAGGTTACAGGGGGTATAACGCGGATATAACCCTCCAATACTCTTTGAATAACTTCCCTGATTCTCCAAAGATGGTTGCGCTCTAACTATACTCTACTGCAAAAAATGAGAATAAAGTATAAACTATACCTGAACAAAAGAAACCCAAAGCAAACCCCGATAGACAATAGTACTGTGAACATATCCTCAACAAAATTGTGACAATAAAAACGAAAGTAGTCCTTGAAACTTGATTTTATTTCCCGTTAACATCACCATTCGTGAAATTTGAAGAATAACATATGAGGCCCACTGCATTATGCTCAAAACGCAACAAGGTGTCAAATTGAGCTACTTGTATTTTTATCTTGTGACTTTTTCCTTTTTTTTTTTTTTTTTGTCTTTTTATTCAGCCGTGCTAAGCTGTACCTAGGACTTGTAGCATTTCTCAGACCGGGGTGGCATATATTGATATTAAGAAGAACGTGTTGCTTTAAAATTAGAAACGAATTGTCCATTTCTAGGTTCTTATATATAACAGTCCTAGATTGGGTTTTAATGGTTTTGTAAACCAGATGAATTGGTGAAGTCCATTCTGAACTTCACGCTACGGTTATTTTCTGCACTTTTTCTTGCTTTTATTGCTATTAGGTCCTGCTATAAGGTAAATAATTTTCATTAAACCTCTGCTGATTTAACTGCTGTATTGCGAAGTATAATTGTTTATGGTCGATATAATGAGAGATTTGTGCTGCTCTATCTGTGCCTTTTTCAACATAGATAGCGGAGGCAATTGAACGTGAAAAGGAGGTTACAAAGGAAGTGGAAATTCACAATGTTGATCGAGCTGTTTGTGGACGCATAGCTGGTGTGATTGCCAAAAAATATGGAGATACAGGCTTTGCAGGACAGCTAAATTTTGTGTATGTCTTTGCTATATTGTAACAAAATTTTTTAAAGGCCTTTAATGATCAGACAATTATCATAATAATCTGATCATGACAAATTGAGTTTTTCTGTCTGCAGTTTCAAAGGAAGTGCTGGACAGTCCTTTGCCTGCTTCCTGACTCCTGGAATGAATGTACGACTGGTGGGGGAGGCTAATGATTATGTTGGAAAGGTGCCATGTCAAACTTACTTTTTTTTATTATTGGAGCATTTACATATGTACCACGCAATTTTTATGTATTTATATATCTAACAGCTAAACTCTAACTATTGCATTTATACCACAGTATCCAAATCATTCATATCATATACAAAATATCACTATTTTAACTTCTAAAAGAAGTGAGATACACATTGTTATGCAATAGGGAAGGTGACTTGTATGTAAAAGTTTGTGTTAGATATGCAAATACAAAGAATTGAGTGGTATTTATGTAAATCTTTCTTTTTTATTTTATACCTCAAACTTTCTTGCTCTTATCAAATGTTAAAACTTAACAAGTTGTATATTTGCAGGGTATGGCTGGTGGAGAGCTTGTTATTACTCCTGTCGAGAACACTGGCTTCTCTCCAGAGGATGCTACCATTGTGGGAAACACCTGTCTGTATGGTGCAACAGGAGGTCAAGTGTTTGTTAGAGGAAAAGCAGGCGAACGTTTTGCTGTGAGAAACTCTCTTGCGGAAGCTGTTGTTGAAGGCACTGGAGATCATTGTTGCGAATACATGACTGGTGGCTGTGTTGTTGTTTTAGGAAAGTATGTATTTATTATTTTATTCTCTGTTTGTGGCCTTCTTTTTATTTATTTTGCTATTAAATTGTTTTTGTTTTTTTTTTTTTTTGAATTTCTGTAGAGTGGGCAGGAATGTAGCTGCTGGCATGACTGGTGGTCTTGCTTATATTCTTGATGAGGACGACACACTAATTCCGAAGGTATCTTTCAATCCTCTCTCTTTCACTTTTTCCAAAGTTATCCTCTCTCTCTCTCTCTCTCTCTCTCTCTCTCTCTCTCTGTGTGTGTGTGTGTGCTATTGTCTGTGCCTTAGAAGATTGAAGATTTTACATTCCAATTTCAACTCAAATGAACAGAGGACAATAAAGCAATTTCATTTGAAAATCAAGGACATCTTAATAGATTCAGAGAATATCTTTTATCATATAATTTCCTCTTGATTAGGTAATTTCATCTGTCTTGAATCATGAAATTTTTCTTCCAATTACAAATAGTTGCAGATGGGGGCATTGTTGCAAATATGGAGACCGGTTTACTGTTCAAATTGACAGTTTCTCATGTTTGACAACAAATTTGATTTGATACTCGAAATTAATTGTAAAATTAATTGCTCTTAATTCCTTCCCTATATTTTCTACAGCTTTCCTGGTATGAATCCCGCCATCTATGATATGTTGGAGAAGAGAAAATGAAATAATTAATAGGTTTCATTAATTATTTGATTAATTCTTTAATGGGCCTAATAGCATGATTAAATTAATAATATTACAGCTCCTCTTGGAATCTCATTCGGGCTTAGTTTTTTCATTTCTTATTTTTCGGTGTGGACTCTGGTAGAGAGAGGAATGAGAAGAGAGAGAAAGAAAGTGTAAGCTTTTCTTGTAATCGTCGAGGTGATCGACAGGTGTGATCCTCAAAGCTAATAAAATCTTCTGCAACTCCGTAAACGTAGGCAACTTGCCGAACCATGTAATTCTGTGTTTCCGCTGTGCTTTTCTGTTTATATATATGTAATTTCTATGAATTATTATTCAATATACACCTGCAACATCCTTCTTCCCTCACCGGGCATACTTTTATTCTTATTATATTTCTGATTTAACAGGTAAACAAGGAGATTGTAAAGATCCAGAGAATAAATGCTCCAGCTGGTCAGATGCAGCTTAAAAGCCTTATAGAAGCTCATGTTGTAAGAAATCCCAACCCCTTAATGTTCTACGCCAGCACATGATTGAACAGCACCTCTTAACTCCCCCATTCCCCCCTTTTCTTAAAAGGAAAAAACTGGGAGCAAGAAAGGTGCGGCAATTCTGAGCGAATGGGAAGCCTACCTGCCCTTATTCTGGCAACTAGTGCCACCTAGCGAGGAAGATGCGCCAGAGGCTTGTGCAGAGTTTGAGAGGGTGAAGGCTGCCGGACGTGTTCCTGTTCAGTCTGGTTAGAATTCAAAATGAAGATGAATGAGGCTGAATTCTTGATCAGAATCATGGATCAACCAGGGTAAATAGTCTTGTGAAGAAATAATGCCAAAAAAGTTTCGTGCAGAATCACCATAGATAGTTAAAATCGTTGTATAAATTTAGTTTATTGGGTGTTTTGGTGTTATATTTTCCTTTTTTATTTTATTGTCTTGTGCATTTTTGTATAGTTGTCATTTTCATTAAATTTCCCGTATAGATGTCTAGAACTTCCTAACCTATTGCAAATATGTAGTCTTTTTTTTTTTTTTTTTTTTTTTTTTCAATCAGTTCTGGCAGCTTCCTACAAATTTTTAAGTAGTAGAAAGAAGTAATCAAGTATGTATAAATGAAAACTATATATATATATATACTTCGTAAGTTCTCGTGCCCTAGGTAATATTGAGGAATGATTTTGGCACGGATGGGTTGAAGTGTATAATATGAATTTTTTTATTAAACTATTTTAAAATTTATTGTTTTAAAAATTATGATAAATAAAGTTTTTATGAAGGAAATTGAATAATAAGAATAATTAGGAGGATAAAAATGGAGGAAGCATGAGATATTTTTATATGGTTGGCTCAATCATTTATGTGATCAGGCCTAGCTATGGCTGTAAGAAAACCTTGTTCATTAAAATTTCACTTTTTAACACATTTAATATATGAAGCTAATTTGATTTAGTTTTAAATAAATCTCCAAAATGTATAAATTGATTTTGAAATTTCATGTTTGTAATATTTTTAAGATAGTGTATTACAAAATATTGCTTTTAAGGTACGGTTTTTTTTTTTAATTTAAAGCATCATAACTTTGAGTGTTATAGAAAATGTATTAATTTTTATTTTTAAATGCAATATCATATGATTTTAATTTTTAATTTTGAGTGTTATGAATTTTAAATGCACTAGTCTAATAAATTCATAGATAAATCATTATACAATTTATTGTACATGACTGCTTACTATTTTTTTTGTAATGATATGCTATATGCATTTCTACTTAAATCTGATAACCTAATATATATGCACCTCCATTATAATTTAAATGTCATTCAATAATCAAATAATTTTATAGAAAATTCAGTATGTATCTATTTAAATCTCCAAAATGTATAAATTGATTTTGAAATTTCATATGTTCGTAATATTTTTAAGATTATGTGTTACAAAATATAGCTTTTAAGGTACGTTTTTTTTATAAATTTAAAGCATCATAATTTTGAGTGTTATAGAAAATGTATTAATTTTTAATTTTAAATATAATACAAAAAATAAAAATGAATTTAAGATTTTAATCATCATAATATATAACATTGACATTATTGGTCTTAATACCTAGATGCGAAAAGTGGGGTTCTGTTGGTGATCTACGACAATGCCACGACTCGATTTGAGACTTAAAATTAATGAAGAGGTGAATGTACGATTGAATGATGAAAATTGTTCTCTTAATTATTATATATTTATCACTAAAAATTATTATCCACAAATTAATTGAAAAAGCCATTAAAAAATTCAATCAAAATCAACTAAATAAAAAGATATATTTTTGGCTGTCGCTAATGTATTTTGTAAATATTATCTCATTTAGTATGTATTATAATCAAAAGTTTAAACCTGAAAAAATATAATTAAAAAAATATGATGAGTTAACTAAAGAAAATAAATAAGCAATCATACTTCTAAACTACAGTATGTGTGTGTGTGTACGTGTGTTGGTCTAATATATTAATATTTAAGATCATATAATAATCTAATATACATGTCCATGATATTTACTCAGTGTAAATGATCTGAAACTTTTATATGCATTTACGTTTATTTTATTCTACAAAGTTTAGTTTTAACTTTAATTTTACTTTATATTTTTAACATATATATCTGTCTGTTTGACGCCATATAAAAAAACTTAACATGCCTCTGGCTGATAGTATTATGTTGGCACAACAATTAGCGATCTAAATCACAGTTGTTTGAGATGGAAAGGCCCTTAACTGCTTCTAACCAATATTATCCAGTCGAGACAACGGTTAGTGATGTAAAAATCACAATTGTTTGGGGGTGGTAAGCTCTTTTTACTCGTCCCCAGCCGATAGTCTCTCTTCAGCACATTGGTTAGTGCTCACATCACAATTGTTTGGGTGATAAAATAACTACACTGGCGAGTACACTTGCATCCCCCGCATGTATTATAAGGAGGTGAACTTCTCTTAGCTTTCACATATAAACATTCATATTTACCTTATTTTATTTTTTCATATCAAGCATTCTTTTCTTATGCATTCATTTACTTATAAAAAAATTCACGTTTGCTAGAATCAAAATAGCATGCACTAGTCTAATAAATTTATATATAAATCATTATACAACTTGTTGTACATGATTGCTTACTAGTTTTTTTGTAATGATATGTTATATGCATTTCTACTTAAATCTAATAACCTAATATATATGCATCTCCACTAAAATTTAAATGTCATTCGATAATCAAAAAACTTTATAGAAAATTCATTGTGTATCTATTTAATATGCATATTTTTCTATTTAACGATATGAAGAATCTGCAATAATCTAAATCTCGCCGGATCAAATCATGAATGAAATCAAGCATGCATTATTAAAAGAAAAAAAATTATTTAAATTTAGAAATATAATTACTCATCTCAATCTTTAGTAGATCTCTTTATTATTTTTAATTCTCCATTTTACTGTATTATCATTATTTTACCAATCTGAATTTTGAATAACATACTTTCATCCTTCTTTATATGCTTTCAGATCAATCTCCTCCCTTGCACACAAAGTTTATTTGTTAGCCTCCCAAAACTCACCTAACCTAATTTCATATTAATATAGTAAACATATATTAAATTAATGTATAAAAAAAATTACTTAACCAACATAACACAAATTTACTTAACTCGCAACTTAGGGTTCATTAAGCTCGACTTTCTTACTTCACCCCCACAACTCTTCCTCTTCCCATGTACATGAAGCTCGTGTCAGCTTACTCCTACAAATTCAGTACTTTAATATATGTGATTAGGATATTAAATACACTTAAATCTAATATATAAATAATATCCTAATTATATATACTTATATTTT
>NW_018164444.1:9419016-9423814 GCF_001263595.1 Phalaenopsis equestris
AGGAGTAGAGTGGGAAAGAGTGAAACAAAGAGAGCTGAATAACTTTTTATGATCTTGTGTAGCTCATTAAGGTTACAGGCTATGATTTGAATTCTTTAGCGTTACTTTCGCTGCAATGAGTTCATAAATAGATCTTAAGCTCTATGTATGTGGCATATATCATATGTTGTAAAAACTAACATAATACTCTTTTAAGACATTTAGAAAATTGTTAAAAACTCACTGGTGTGTTTATTTCAACAATTGTGAACTGGTTGCTTGTAGTTTTTATGTGTTGCTTTGTTATTTCTTGGCTTAACTGGTCTTTTTATGACAAATTTTAGCATGAATGAACTGAGGTATGAATTTTGATTCCAGGAAATGAAGTAAATAATCAAGCTTTAGATGTCTTTATCTCAAATATCTTGAATGCGAGATGGATTTAAGTTCCATTTATTGAGTTTATCTTTCATTGACAAGTTTGCTTCTTGGTAATTTTTGAAATTTTATTATCGAGGGAAGATGCATCTGTCTGACTTGATCTGTGCTTAAATCTGTAGACACAAATTGCTTTTAATACAGGTATGTTGAATTTAAAATTTATGGCTAGTTTGATGGCATTTTATTTTCCTTTTCTTAATATCCTTAATGGTTTTGTCTCGGTTAACTATTTTTTTGTACCAAGGTAGCAAAACTTCGACTTTGTTGGAACCGGATTTATCCTTGAATCACACCTAAGAAATAAAACATCCGTAAGGATAGGGTACATAAAGAGAGAGATGGAGAGAATTGAGTTAATGCAAGGATGAGCAGGATAATAGGATCTTATCGATGGAAGAGTCCCAAGGATCATATTTAATGCCTCCTATTTACAGGGATTTGTCTTTAAAAATTGACTCATTTAGGCTTATAGAGATCCTAAATTTTTAGGCTTACATGACTATCTTGTTCGTCGTATCCCCGCTAAAGCTGGGATCTTGGAGAGATTCTCTTAGCTGACCCTTTAGTGTATAAAAGAGGTTTTCTGCTCATTTGCTCGGCCATGCTCCATGCCCGGCCTTTTACTCGGTCTTCCAAGCTTGGCCCATGAGTACTAGTCTGATTTCTGTTTGATCGTCCGATGCTCCGAACTGACCTTGTCGTTCTCTAGATTCGCCTTTGTGCTGTAGGACGAGAGCTATTCAGTCCTCATTGGTCCGAGCAGCCACTTCTGGCACTATTACTATTTACTCAATTGATGTTCCTCTCCATGCTAACTTATTGTGCAATGCTTATATTTATCTTTTCAAGCCTGCAGCCGATGAAATCAGCCTTTAAATTCAGCAAAGTTTCATCCATGAAGTCGTTGCAAATTAATCTCAATTTCATTTAGTTTAAATTTATTTTTTAAAGTAATTTCAACATATATATAGTTAGAAAAATTAAGAAATAAATTTGATCCTTAAAATCTAGTTTTTTTTATTTTAACTCCGCACTTATTATGAGTGAGGATGGGACGAGATTTGAAGTGCAGCTGTTGTTTGTTCTGGCACGTTGCAATAACGTTCTAACGCGTGGCAACATGTATGAGTTAACAGTTCTATGGATATATCTACTAAAATCAAGTCAGATTTGTATAATCGAATAACTGATGGTTAATTTCCCAAAATAATAATAATAATAATAATTTTATATGATTAATTTTATTGGCTTATGATTATTTTGATTTGTATATGATTATTGATTTTTCATTTTAAATTCAGAAGTTGAACCTATTTATTTTTGTGAAATTAAAAAATATATATAATTTAATGAAATTTTTTTTATAAAAATATATAGGTTCATCTTTTAAATTTAAAGGATGATATAAATATGTTCAAATTAATTTATTTTAATAAATATTTAAAATTTATTCTCAGAAAAATAAAATTTTATTCATAAATTTAAGATGTATAGAAATGTATTATTAAGTTTATGTTTAAGGTATTCTTTCGAATTTACATATCTAAAATCTAAACTTCAATAAATTGGGTGTCAATTTTCAGGCTCATGTTACAAAATCGTGATATTGAATCTTAGTACTACTCTTCCCTTAAGCAATGAAATTTCAAAGCTCATTTTTAGAGCTCCTTTTCTTTCTTTTACTCTTTATTACTTTGGTTTTTTTTTTTCTCTAGGTATTCTTTGTTGAATAATAAGAGAAGATAAAAATAAATTCATCTTAATCAAATCTAATGTCTAATCATCAAACAAATTTAACTAGAAGCTAACATGAATCCATTAAATAACAAATATGGGGTTATTACATCTAAAGTGGTGTTCTTAAGAAAGAAAAAAGCTCTATTTTCACTCAAGATGGGATGTGAGCAAAAAATGAGAACCAACCTCATAGACTAGGAATCATGGCCCTATTTATATTTGAGTGTATATATTTTATGTTAGCCCATCATTAAAAATAAAATAAATATGTAGTCTCTACATAATATTAATTCCTTAAAGATATTAAGATGGCTCATATGACAAAGAATTAATCTTTATTTAATCAAAATTTTAGTAGGTTTAAGAAAATTAAGATAACTCTTAATGAAAGATTATTGTATTTTTCTAATAATTTTTCACTTGGGTCACATGTATTAATTGACAATTATACACTATTAAATATTTTAAGGGCTAAAAAAATTTGTTATCTTTTCAAAGTAGCATTTTCAAAAAATCTAGTCATAAAAAATGTTCATATATGACCAAATAGATATTTATCACTATATTTTTATGTAACAAGACCCATAAATAATCTCAATATTAATATAATCAATAACACAAATCAAGCACGGATATGTAGCATGAAAATTTCATGCAATTTGATCCTATATCATACATATTTCCAACTGATCTATATCTTAAAAGGGTTATCAACAATATTTCAAAAAATTTATGTTAAACTAGCAATTTTATTTAGTTTTCAATAATAATTTAATTGTAATATGATTAAAAAATGTGTTTACAACAATTGAGCATCATAAATTAACTCCTATTATGTTATCATTTCACCAAGACAAATCCCACCATATGAGTTACATGTTCATGAAACACTTTAGGTGGAAAAAATTTTCTAAGTGGATCCTTAGTCATAAAATTTGAGTTTATATGTTCAATTGACACTTGAGAACTACGAACTTTTTTTTTTTGGTAATAAAATCTCAATACACTTTGATTTTGATAATTTTTTTTGAATATATCTCAATGGCTCTATTATTACAATTTATTTTTATTGACCTCTCAATATCATCTATAGCATGCAGGACCCTTTAGTGTATAAAAGAGGTTTTCTGCTTTTGACGGTTCATGTGCTCGACCATGCTCCATGCCCGGCCTTTTACTCGGTCTTCCAAGCTTGGCCCATGAGTACTAGTCTGATTTCTGTTTGATCGTCCGATGCTCCGAACTGACCTTGTCGTTCTCTAGATTCGCCTTTGTGCTGTAGGACGAGAGCTATTCAGTCCTCATTGGTCCGAGCAGCCACTTCTGGCACTATTACTATTTACTCAATTGATGTTCCTCTCCATGCTAACTTATTGTGCAATGCTTATATTTATCTTTTCAAGCCTGCAGCCGATGAAATCAGCCTTTAAATTCAGCAAAGTTTCATCCATGAAGTCGTTGCAAATTAATCTCAATTTCATTTAGTTTAAATTTATTTTTTAAAGTAATTTCAACATATATATAGTTAGAAAAATTAAGAAATAAATTTGATCCTTAAAATCTAGTTTTTTTTATTTTAACTCCGCACTTATTATGAGTGAGGATGGGACGAGATTTGAAGTGCAGCTGTTGTTTGTTCTGGCACGTTGCAATAACGTTCTAACGCGTGGCAACATGTATGAGTTAACAGTTCTATGGATATATCTACTAAAATCAAGTTAGATTTGTATAATCGAATAACTAATGGTTAATTTCCCAAAATAATAATAATAATAATAATTTTATATGATTAATTTTATTGGCTTATGATTATTTTGATTTGTATATGATTATTGATTTTTCATTTTAAATTCAGAAGTTGAACCTATTTATTTTTGTGAAATTAAAAAATATATATAATTTAATGAAATTTTTTTTATAAAAATATATAGGTTCATCTTTTAAATTTAAAGGATGATATAAATATGTTCAAATTAATTTATTTTAATAAATATTTAAAATTTATTCTCAGAAAAATAAAATTTTATTCATAAATTTAAGATGTATAGAAATGTATTATTAAGTTTATGTTTAAGGTATTCTTTCGAATTTATATATCTAAAATTTAAACTTTAATAAATTGGGCGTCAATTTTCAGAATCATGTTACAAAATCGTGATATTGAATCTTAATACTACTCTTCCCTTAAGCAATGAAATTTCAATGCTCATTTTTAGAGCTCCTTTTCTTTCTTTTACTCTTTATTACTTTGGTTTTTTTTTTTCTCTAGGTATTCTTTGTTGAATAATAAGAGAAGATAAAAATAAATTCATCTTAATCAAATCTAATGTCTAATCATCAAACAAATTTAACTAGAAGCTAACATGAATCCATTAAATAACAAATATGGGGTTATTACATCTAAAGTGGTGTTCTTAAGAAAGAAAAAAGCTCTATTTTCACTCAAGATGGGATGTGAGCAAAAAATGAGAACCAACCTCATAGACTAGGAATCATGGCCCTATTTATATTTGAGTGTATATATTTTATGTTAGCCCATCATTAAAAATAAAATAAATATGTAGTCTCTACATAATATTAATTCCTTAAAGATATTAAGATGGCTCATATGACAAAGAATTAATCTTTATTTAATCAAAAT
>NW_018164444.1:9424167-9424653 GCF_001263595.1 Phalaenopsis equestris
TTTTTTTTTGTCTTTCCTCAAGAATCTTTGATCTCTTATATAGCTTAATTTATTCTCTATTGAGGCATTAAATTCAAAGAATTGCTTCTCAAGTCGTTTAATGAAATGAATAATTGTTCACCGCTTTTCTGTGCTTCAAAAGTTGCTTGCGATGGAGTATGCGTAAGAATAGATGATTCAACACAATATGCAGGAGGAGAGCACCGGGGTGAGTTGTTAATAGACTGGATGCTACGAAGTTTTAGGAGCCAAGTAGTAGCAGCTTTTCATCCTCCAGATCCTTGAATGAATCATAAACCTTCAATAATCAATCAATCAATTATCATTTTATGTATGTAAATGAAATGTAATCTAATTTTTGCAAAAATGTTTGACATGTTTTGTTACATGTGCTTGTCTTAATTTAGAAAAAAAATTAGCATAAGCTTTTGTGCTTCAAGTTCCAATTTTCAATCACTTCATCATGTGAGTCATTGCATCAGGTGA
>NW_018164444.1:9424753-9426817 GCF_001263595.1 Phalaenopsis equestris
TCAACTTCCTAACCCTAGCATCTCCACCTCAACTTACTCTCCCTCTGGTGTTTCCTTCCATGTATCTAGTGTAAAACTTCCTCTTTTGATCATATTCATACCCCATTCCGACTTCCCTCCTTCATTCTTAGTACTCCTCAATACCTCTTGCATGACCCCTGCTTTGATCTTATTCATACCCCATTCCGGCTCCCCTCCTTTATTCTTAATACTCCTCAATACCCCTTGCATGCCATGACCTTTGTTTTATGTTCAGGCTTAGCCCCTACTTTGGAAATCTCTAATCCATCTCCCATCAGAGCCCTACGAATAGGTTTTTGACGGTGGATGATTTCCTTATATTTCTATCGTTCGATCTCTTTTCCTTTCGATTTAGCCAAGGATTATATAGTCATCCCTTGGGTAGGGTTTGCAATTTGAACCACCACCGGGGTCTTTAATTGTATCTCAATAATCCTCCTCTTCATCTTCTTCAAGCTCTCAAATCGGCCCTCAAATTGGTTTTTCATGGAGAAAAACCTTCCTTCTATGATTGAAAATTTTTCCTCCATCCCATATTTAATTTGGATGACCTTTTCTTCTAATTTCGTTTCCAAATCTAATTTCTTGGCCGTCTTTCTTCCCAGCATGTTTTTAGATCATGAAGGAGGAACTATTGTATGCTAAATTCTTTTCAATGACTTCTCAAGTAGTCCGGATCGCAATTGTGCCAATTTGATTGCATCTATAACATATGAAACCTTATGCATCATAATCATGTTGTTTGTATGCCTCGATCCTGCTATTTACATTTCGACTACCTCTTTTTGGGACTGTATCACACGAATTAGGTCACGAAGGATGTGTCGTTATGCAACTTTCCTGTCGTTTGTGTCCCAGTTAGCTTATTCAGTGACTACATCGCAAGGATTAGGGCACGACACGTGTCTGTAGGACATGATGTCGACATTCTTCCTAGCTACGACTGTATTGTCACTAGGTTAGTTTGATCGCGTCGGTCTTCTCAGTGCTTGATGTGATCAATCTGGACGCCGTGATTCTTTTTCTTCCCAAAATAGCCGCGATCCTCTTTTGTATGCCGATATCCTTTCTTTCCTTTTAAGATTTACAGATCAATGCTCTTATACCAATTTGATTTGATCTGAAAAGATTTTTTCACATAATCTTGAACAAATGAATATTTTGTTGCAAGAACATTTGACAACTCAACACGAACACATAAGATAAGCACCTACAAGTCGAGAGGTAGGCGGTCTCTCCCAAATACTACGATTCGAGAGTTAGGAAATCTCTCCCAAACAGTAGCCCTAAGGCAATAATCTCTCATGCATAATCTTAACCCTAAGCATATGAGCCCTATTTCTACTAATCGATAACAAATAACAAAAGACTAACTTGCCCTTAGGCGTCTAGAAGCTTAAATTACCCTAATGCGCAGGCCTAACACCCTCAGGCAATACTCATGTCTTTCTGGTGCGGGACTGCAACGCTTTGCTGTTTTGGGGACTTTATTGAGAGTGTAGCAATTTACTGTAATGGCACTTTAGATCTTCTTTTACGAAATTGTTGTTGTCTAGGATTTGGTTTCCATGTGATATACTAAATTGTGATTATATTTTCTGGAAAAATATATTATGCAACTGACTTAATTTCTGTTGCTTTGGACTTTGGATGAAATTCAAATTTGATATTTGGGCTATCTAGAATGAGATTTAGTTAATAGTATGCTAATCATATATGGTGACATAGAATGATGAGTCTATCAATAGTTGTTTTAAGATATCTTTGATTAAATAAAATTTCTTCTTCTAGTTTCAATTTATGAGTGCAAATTGGATGTGTGATTCCTTCAAAGGCGCTATAAGTGCAATTAGATAATTATTGGGGAATTGATCCCCTTTTATCGTCATGAGATATCTTACTTTGATTATTTCCTTGAACCACTTTCTTTAGCATAATTTGTTATTG
The DNA here is from genome assembly GCF_001263595.1 of Phalaenopsis equestris. NCBI lineage: Eukaryota > Viridiplantae > Streptophyta > Magnoliopsida > Asparagales > Orchidaceae > Phalaenopsis > Phalaenopsis equestris. Next base: position 9,426,722 of record NW_018164444.1, read on the forward strand.
GCTTGCAAATGCCTTCGATTATATTCAAATTTGACACATTTAAAATTTTAATTATGGTGAATTACAATTACTCGCTGATTATGGTGATTTTTTTTT
>NW_018164444.1:9426917-9435145 GCF_001263595.1 Phalaenopsis equestris
GGTGTATATGTAAATATTCCCTTTTTATTTCTCCTGGGAGATAAATTTTCCTGTCTCACGACAAGGGCTATCAAAAAAGCTCATTGTTCGCGAATAGTTTATGTTCGATTCATCAACGAGTTCGTGTTCGATTCGTTTAATAAGTAAACGAGACGAACGCTTACAAATTTTTTCTGTTCATTTAGTTAAACGAACCAAATACGAACAGTGATGCGTTCGTTCGTATTCGAATCATTATTGTTCGAAATATAAAATAATTATATAAAAAAAATTTATGATATTTTAAAAAATTAATTTTTATAAATTATAATATATAATAAATTAATAATAATAATATATTTAAATACTATATTAGTAATATACTAATATAGATATTATATATTTATATAACATAAATTATACTATTAAACTTTTAATATAAATACTTTATATCAACTCCTAACCCTAAATCGTGAAACTAGTTCAGGTTCCCCTTTCCCTCTCCTCTCAAAGAAAAATATTTATGTACGTCATATGCAAGTGGAATTACAAGCGTATAAATGTTATTTGGACGGTATTGGAGGGCTATGTCGATGTTATTGGGGTTAATACACTCAATAACCTCACAAAATCTTTGAATGACAGGAAAAAAGATGAGCGCCGAACCGCAAAATGTATTGGTAGGTTATTGGGAGATTATTGAAATGTTATTGGGTTAATACCCCCAATAATCTCTTAATAACCCCCAATAACTGAGTTATTGGAAGGTTATTCAGGGTCATGCGCACGCAGAACTACGTGCGTATGACATACGTAAATAGCACTCCCTCTCAAAAGCCTTAGAAACAATTTTGGCCACCTCCATTCTTTCCTTCTCTCAAAATCGCTAGGTCTAAGAGGTTGTCGCTCGATATTCTTACTTGGTTTGTGTTCGTTTTTTACTTCTATTTGTCTTCGGCACTGTCTCTTTGTCCTCGATGTTGGCTCGACTACTCTATTATCGAGGCGTCATCATTGAGTATATTATCTAAGTTTCTCTAATATTGCATATTTATCCTTAGGTTTTCCTCCTAGCTTAAATTTTCTGAGATTTCTTTTAGATCTATTTAGAAATTTTTTAGTGAAATATAGTTTTTGGTTGTGAACAGAGAGTCTCGTATCAGTTAGGTGTGGGGCTGAAAAGTAGGATTTTATGTTATGGGCTGCCCACCACCCCGAATAGCTCTTTTGGGAGGTGATAAGCGGTATCAGAACAAATTACTGCATGTCAGGTGTGTGGACTCTCCAAGGTCCAGTGGGATCCTCAGAGGAGCCGATCCGCGACGAGGGCGTCATGTGATTGGGCGAAAAATGTCACGGATAAAAAATCTCACATCGGCTAGGTGTTGGGCCGAAAAACAATATTTAAGTCCTGAGCTGTCCACCACCTCGAAGAGCTATTTTGAATGGTGATAAGTTGTTTGATTAAATAATAACTTTTAAACATATAAATATATTAAAAATAGTATCTTTCAGCTACATTTAATCTTAGGGTCATTTACATGCATAACATTGATTTCTCATGCGTTATACCTAACACCTACACTTTAATTTTTTTTCAATTTATATATGTGAAAATTAAAAGTTTAAATGACAGATATGTGAATACATAAGAATTGAGTGGTGTGTATGCAAATCATTCTTTTATGCTATTGCGAGTTCAAATAAAAAGGTTGTAGGGATTGTTTTAGTGAAATTTTCGACGCGACTTTTTTTCTAACAAGAGGCAACACTTTTCCGACACCTAAATATAAAATAATTTTGTATCAATAGCGATGAGTACAATACATCGGATAAACGTCGGTACATGTAAATCGATGATAAATCCATCTGTTATTTTATTACCAACAAGCATTTTTTTTATGTCGAGTTGGTAAATATACTACATACGATTTAATTATTATTATCGACGTTATTTGACCGTCGTTAATAAGCTAATTTTTTGCAGTGTAAGCTTTATTTACCTTTCAAATAACTCATTTGAAGTGTTAAAATTTATTGTAATATGCTGCTATTGAAAGAAGATTGGAAGCACAACCAGATTAAAGCACAAATACTTGGTGGAATAGAATAGTGCCAAGAAATACTTGTAGTCACTTAGGAGAATAAGGAATCTTAGAAGACTTTGCAGGAATAAGGAACATAAATATAATATGAGAATCTTATATTAGTAAATCTTTTGAATTAAACAAAGGACTAATTATAATATATTGATGTTTAATCTACTTTTAGAATTAGGAAGTAATTGATGGGAACGATAATCTTGACTCAAAAATCTGAATACTATTTGATTGACACTTATACTTGCGTAATTGCTATTTTCATCACTGCACAACGGATCAACATACCGACCTCAAGCGTATGTGATGCTTTCCAACTACCTACTTATGATTGAGAATTTTGGATGTGATAATTCACCAACAAGTTCACCATCTTGAGTAGAAACTTGGGTCTGATTGGAATTAATTCACTAACGAGTTCACCAACCCCAAAGTTTGACAAACGCCTTCGGATATCCCTTCTACGTAGGCGCCAACTTCATCTTCCTCACTAGAGTCTTCTTAATTAGTCGAATTCATCTCATCTTCTTCAACAGAACATTGTTCCATGACGGCATCTCCACCACCACCAGAACAAAAGACGTTGAGCATAAAGGAAGTCATGACGGCATCTCCACCATCACCACCAGAACAAAAGACGTTGAGCATAAAGGAAGCTCAAACAAAAAACCAAAAAAAAAAAAAAAAGACATAAACACGGAATGCATTAAAGTCCGTAGCCATCCAAAGACGATTCGGCTCTGTGTTTTTTTGATTTAGCTTCGCATCACTATCTTGCTTTTCCTTTCTCATGACCAGGCTTAAATGCCATTAATTTATCTCGATCTTCCAATAGAAAATTATATCACTAACTACTATCGCACTTCCCATCTTCATTTGTTTATCCATCTCCCGTATTTCATGTGAAATGCACATGGTCGTGAGACTTTTTGAAGCAATTTTATCAACTGAATATTATATAAATTTTATATTAAAGTAAAAAAGATAACATATAAAATAATTTCTTAAAACTAAATTACTTTTCAATGAAAACAGAAATGCAAGTTGTCTAAGGTTTTATGATGAAAAAATATTTATGTATGTAGTACGCACGCACAATTTCGTGCATATACAGGTTACTCATAAGATATTTGAGGGTTATGAATATATTGTTGGGGAACTTCCGAATAACAGTAAAAAATATTAGCGTGGAATCGCGAAATGTATTGATAGGTTTTTGCGAGGTTATTGGGATGTTATGCTTCAATAACCTCTCAATAACCCCGAATAACTGAATTATTGAAAGATTATTTTGTGAAATATGCATATAGAATTACGTGTATATTCAGTAGCACTCCGATGGAATATAATATAATTTTATAATTATTTTCACATCTATATATCCAGAGCACTCTTCACTGGGAACCAGTCATCATCCTTTGGTTTTCAGCTAATACAATTCAAATGGCCTTCAACTTCGTCTTCAGTATCATACCTGCTCTTTTTCTACTGAGCTTCCTCAGTTGCGAAGTGCAGGCCCAGCTCTTAACGACAGGGTTCTACGCTCGCAGCTGCCCTAACTTGCAGACGATTGTGAGGTTAGCCATGGCCAGAGCAGTGGCCATTGAACCTCGAATGGGTGCTTCCATTCTCCGTCTCTTCTTCCATGACTGCTTCGTCAATGTAAGAACCAGTTCAGTCTTTCACCTACACCATTTTTTTCTTACTACTCTTTCTCTTCCATCAACACACAAGTCTGAATCTGCACACTTTTCAAGTCATTGAATTTTCTTCACACATACCATCCAATTCTCATGCATTTACATATATAAAACTAAAACACAATTCTCATCATTTATATCATCCAAATCTTTCTATACCGTAAAAAAAAAACATTTTTTTTTTTATTTTCACAATGTAAAAAGATCAATTTTTTTAATACTTCATCTTTGCTTTTCCATATTAGGGTTGTGATGCATCAGTCCTTCTGGACGACACCCCAACTTTTACAGGGGAAAAGAACGCATTCCCAAATCAAAACTCTCTTCGTGGCTTTGAAGTGATCGATGAAATAAAGTCTCTGGTTGAGGCTTCATGCCCTGCAACAGTGTCATGTGCTGATGTTCTCGCACTTGCCGCTCGTGAAGGTGTTGTTCGGGTTCGTATTTACTCTGAATTTGTCAGCTAAATCACATTATAATATAGTTATAATATTAATTCGAATTCTTACATAATTTTATAATTGTGTTGCAGTTGGGCGGGCCATCATGGCCGGTGGAGCTCGGTCGACGGGACTCGACCACGGCGAGCCAAAACGAGGCAAACAGCAATCTTCCCAGCCCTGATTCAAGCCTCTCAAAACTCATATCTATCTTCCAGTCGAAAAATATGAGCCCGCGGGACATGACTGCGCTCTCTGGAGCTCACACCATTGGCCAAGCTCGCTGCGCCACCTTCCGAACCCACATATACAACGATGACAACATAAACCCCATCTTCGCCACCATTAGAAAGCTGAACTGCCCCGCTTCAGGGGGAGACGACAACCTGGCGCCGCTTGAGCTACAGAGCCCCAATTTGTTCGGAGTTAACTACTACCAGAACTTGGTGGGCAGCGGGGGGCTACTGCATTCCGACCAAGAGCTCTTCAACAATGGCAGTCAGGATTTATTGGTTCGACAGTACAGTATAAATCCCCTGTTGTTCTTCAATGACTTTGCTGCAGCCATGGTGAAGATGGGAGCGCTTAGTCCGCTCATTGGCACCAATGGCCAGATCCGTTTGAATTGTAGGAAGGTCAATTAGCTAGCTTGAAATATGCTTGCCACATGTTTTGGCATGTGCTGCAAAAAATTATGATTATTTTAATTGATTGCCCATAATTGTAAGATATTTTTTAAGACTTTTTTTTTCCAACATAGGACTTCATCTTATTTATTCATTTCTTATTTTAAAATATTAAATGAATGGAATAGTGATTGTTATATGACTATTTGAATATTGTGTATGAATGGAATAGTGATTGTTATATGACTATTTGAATATTGTGTATTTTATTATGAGTTAAATATTTGTTCGTTTATGTTGTCTATGCTATCGGGTTGTGTTGATTCCTATTTTATCCGTTATGCAAACCATTAAGATAGAGGAACCCAAGATTAGGATAAACAAAGAGAAATTGAACAATTGAGAGGGAGAGTAACAGAATGAGGCTAGGCTCATATTATATCCTCTTATTGTTCGTAATGTTTTTTCTATATATATGACTCCTATTTATATAAGATGAGGTATAATGGGAACTTGAATGAAAATAATATTATAATAAAGGTACATGGTGATGTATGGCACTAAGGTGTATCTTGAGGCATATGTGGAGTCGTAATGCCTCCTACAATTTAATAGGTTATAGAATGTCTTCCGTTGTTGAATAATAGGATAAGTTAATAAATCAATAGGGTGTCAAATTCATTGAGGCAAAACAAGCTATGAATGAGTTTAAATTAGTTTTTGGGTGATATCTTGGTTTTATCTTCGAGCAACTCTGCCAAAAAGTTAGCATCAGATAGGCCTATACATTTGTACATAAAAAAGTGTCAGCTATGAAGATCATCAGTTCGCAGATGGAAGATTCGATGGAGGAAGGTCTTCTACTGAAAGTTTGGGAGGATAATAAATTGGACCAATCAAGCCAAACAAGCTAAGTCGGTTGAACCAGATTAAACTAAGTCAAGAGACTAACAAGGTGATGACCAGGTAATTCAAATAAGTAATCATGCGATAACCAGACATCAGAATGCTAATTATAAATCAATAGGAAGCCAGCTAGATGTAGAAGAGTCAATCTAACACCAGAGTTAGCTTGTGAGGAATGCTTAGCCATCTAGATATAATGATCAAAGTTATAAAGTCAATCAGGCTCTCTGTCGATCAAGCTCTACCGATGAACCTAGCTAAAAGAACCAAGAAATAATTGAGTGACAAGGCTTCACTTGTAAAATATTAGAAGTACCCTAATATAGATCCTCTCTAGGTGGGGGAAAAATATAATAACATGACTATGGTAAGCTCTATATAAATAGAGGAAGCATCTAATAAAGAAGGGAATCAATTTTATTATCCACTCTCTCTTTTTGTATCTACTCTTATTATTTATTCTTCATTCCTTCGGTGTGATTTATAGACATTCTTGAAGTCAACATCCTAAGAGATGCAGTGAGCATGGATCATGCCACAAACAAGAAGATGAGCAACACAAGGAGAAGAACTTACTATAGATAAGTGACAAGAAACACACAATGCATTATAGAACTTTCTTAAGAGAACGGTTAAGCTCATCCATTTTGCCCAACCAGCTCTATTAATTTGGCTTAGCTACTAGCACTATTCAGCTTAGCTACCAGCTCTAGTGAGCTTGTCTAAATCTGTTCAGGTAGGTCAATTATGTATGACTCAGCCACCAGCTCCATTCAGCCCGACTAGCTCTATTTGACCAAGCGAGTTTTATTTGGCCTGACCATATTTGGTTAGTCAGATAGCTCCATTAAGCTTAGTTAGCTTTGTTTGGCTCAAGCGTAGCTCTAGTTTGCTTGGCCACTAAATCCATTGAGCTCAACGCGCTCCATTTGGCTTGGCCTACTCCAATCAGCCCGGCCAGCTCTGTTTGACCTAACCAACTTTATTCTACTGAGACAACCCTATTTGGCCCGACCACCTCTATTCAGCTTGTGCATCTCTCCTCATCCAGACCAGCTCCAGCAGACTTGACCAGCTCTGTTTGGCGTGGTTAGTTTGCTTGGCCACTAAATCCATTGAGCTCAACCCGCTCCATTTGGCTTGGCCTACTCCAATCAGCCCGACCAGCTCTGTTTGACCTAACCAAATTTATTCTAGTGAGACAACCCTATTTGGCCCGACCACCTCTATTCAGCTTGTGCATCTCTCCTCATCCAGACCAGCTCCAGCAGACTTGACCAGCTCTGTTTGGCGTGGTCAAGTCCAATATTTGGCTTGATCAACTCAATTTAGCTTGGTCAGCTCCATTCGGTCTGACCATCAGCTGTATTCAACCTGATCAGAACCAATTAACACAGCCAGCTCTATTTGTTCCAACTACATCCAATCAACCCAACCAACTCCATTTATGACAACCAACTACAATCATCCTAATTGTCATCTTTAGTCAATCTGACCAGCTTTAGGCTACTAGGAGAGCTTTAATCAGCTAGAAAACTTGCTCTCCCAAGAAATTTCTCACAAAAATATCAAAAAAATAATTTGTCCAGAGGAAGAAAAGTCACAAAGGAGTGAAATTGAGCAACAAGAAAAACTCTATGGGAAAACCTCTTAGAACCCTCCCTCTTTTTCTTTTGTATATTACATTTATGTTTATTTTACTTTTTCAATTGCCTGTATAACTATGTGAACTTGCCTATCACGAGCAAATTTTTTAAGAATAAAAAAAATGGGCCATATTTGGAACCTACTTAACTTAATATTAAAATGCTAGACATGAATTCAGAGAAGCTCTTTCCAAAATATAACTCGGCCAAATAAAGAATGAAGTTAGTTAGCCTAGGTTTGAAGACCACAATATCTCAACCTAAATAAAAGTTAAGAAATTATAGTGATTACTCCTTGTATGAGAGTTATGACCCCAGACAAAGGATAGACCAAATTTAATGAAACTACTCAAATTTCTTTATATTAGAGTCATATTAAAAGAAAATATTCAATCTAGTCAAATAAAAAGAGAAAACTCTTTTCACTAGTAATACTTAGAAAATCTTACTTATATGGCCAAGTGATACACCAAAATAATGTGTTATTTTAAATATACATTTTATAATTATTTTTTGTAATATTGTACTTTAAACAAGGGAATTTTCATGTTTTTATTGCAGGTATATCAATTTTAGGTATTCGGAGCAAAAGTAGTAAAAAGAACAAAATTTGAAGCTAAAATAGCAAATTTTGCGCCATTTTACAAAGAGCTGGCACCTGAAGCGTCTAACTTGACTCCTGAAACACCATTATACAGAGAGGAGGCGCCTGAAGCACCAGAATTGGTGCCTAAAGTGCCAGAGACCAAAAACAGCGTAGACTTAAGTAACTTGGCGCCTAAAGCACCAGAGACGACACTTGATGAATTAAGGCAATTTGGGATGAATTTTG
>NW_018164444.1:9435211-9464789 GCF_001263595.1 Phalaenopsis equestris
GTTCATCCTTCGGAATAGATACATGATTTGAGATAAAGCACTCTTTCATCTAAACTAGAAAAATTATGGGGTCAGTTTGACTTCATCTTTTTCAAAACTAAATTTTTTAAAACATCCTTCCGAAGCAGGCAACGAGATTTCAATTCCGATGACCGACAGCTTCTTACGGGCAAACCCCACGCCAAAAATAGTGCCGACAATCCTTTTCATGAATTCTTAGTAGTCTTCTTTATCCTTTCTCCCAACTCTGAGATATTATTTTATGAAGAATTGATTTGTTTTTTACGGTTTTAAATGTCAAACATTTATGATGATTTGAACTCTGATCTTCATTTACTTTTCGATCTAGCCAATCGAAATGCTAAAATATGTTGAGAAATCTATGATCCAAAAAGGCTGTGATTTCTACAACATTATGAGAATCACATTCAATTTCATGAGTGAGGATGTTATCAATGGGGTGAAGTGTAAATAAATAGGGAAATATACTTTGTTGGATGTAGAATTGGAGATTTTATGGTGGCAGATTAAAATCCCTAATTTGGTTCAATTGATTGGAAATTAATGCAAGATTGTGAACCCTCAGGCGAGGGAGAAGTGAGAGTCGGTATCCTCCCAACCTAACTACGGAATTAGGGACCAAACTCTGGATTATTCAATATTTTTTATGCACTTGAAACAGGGTAAAGAATAAGATTGCTCCTATTTGACACAAAACAGTTTTTATATATATTTTCAAATGATTTCAATTTCTTCACAATCCATATACTAATCGTAATGGAGAAGGATGCTTTCTTAAATTTGAACTTCCATCACAATAAAAACTTTGTTTAATTTTCATAATTTTAGTTTTGGAAGTTTAGTATTTAGTTTAGTTTAACTTCTATAGTCTTACATCTGCATTTTAATTAGCATTCACTTGAGTAGTTTTAGATTATAAAATAATTTTCATAATTTACTTTTAGTATTTTCCAACTTCTCTGTGGGATCAATATCTCAAACTCCATTAGAGCCCTTTATTACTTGAGTGAGCGTATACTTGCGTTGATTTAGAGATAACACTTGATAAATTAAGGCGGTTCGGGACAAATTTTGCTCGAGTTTTGAAGGTTCCAAATGTTTCAAACGCCTCATTAAGTGATTCAATGTATCTAGACAGTTTAGGAGTTTCTCTAATGAAGGGATATGTATCTTGAATCAATTGACATGTTTTTTGAAATTCAAAAGGTTTAACTTTTTTAGAGAACTTTGGAGGGAATTTTGAATTCTTATTGGAGGGTGGTAGTATCTAATAAAAGAGAGGGAATTATAGGGCAAAGCAGTATGGCATGAGAGTAAGAGTGTGGCGTGAGAGTAAGAGTGTAGTGTGAGAAAGAAGAGTTTTTTATGGTGAACAGTGAGAGGAAAGTAAGAGAGAGAGTCAAGCACTTGGAGATTTTCTTCAAGGGTTGTAAGAGGAAAGGGAAAGCGAGAGGTTTCTTTTTCATTACACTTCCAAGAGAGAATTGAGAGTGCTTATAAAGAGAGAAAGTGCTTCAAGAAAACTTCTAGGGATTTGCTTGAGAATGATTGTGAGATAAGTTGTGTCTTTTATTTTTTTATTTTGTAAATTATTTTTATATATGAAATTATTGTTTTATCATACCCTTCTCATGAATTCTAAGTAGTCGTCTTTATCCTTCTCCCTAATCTGAGATATGGTTATGTGATGAATTGATTTTCTTATACGGTTTTAAATGTCAAACATTTGTGATGATTTGAACTCTGATCTTCATTTATTTTTTTTATCTGGGCAATTGAAATTTTAAAATGTGTTAAGAAACATATAATTCAAAAGGGCTACAATGGAGAGAGTCACATTCATATTCATGGGTGAGGATGTTATCCATGGGGTTGAGTGAAAATAAATAGAGAAATATACTTTTGTTAGATGCATAATTGGAGATTTTAATGTGACAGATTAAAATTTCCAATTTGATTCAGTTGATTAGAAATTAATGCAAGATTGTTAGCCCTTAGACGAGGAAGAAGTGGGAGCTTTGGAGTGAGATCTGGTATCCTCCCAACCTAATCACGAAATTAGGGACCAACCTCTGGATTAGTCAATGTTCTTTATGCACTGGAAAGAGGGTGAAGAATAGAATTGCTTCTATTTGGCGCAATGCAGTTATATATATACATATAAATGATTTTAATTTATTTATAATTCATATACTCATTGTAAAGGAAAATGATGCTTTCTTAAATTTGAACTCTTCACCATAAAAACTTTATTTAGTTTATAAAAATTTACTTTTGAAGTTTAGCAATTAGTTTAGTTAATTTAGTTCTTTTAACTATATTTTTATTTAGCATACACTCAATTACTTTATTGAATTTTGTACTTACATTTTGAAGTTTGAATTTTGTTTTACATTATAGTCATAAAAATTTATTCATAAGCATTTCTAACTTCCCTGTGGGATCGATATCTAAGACTCTATTAGAGTCATTTATTACTTAAGCAATACGTATACTTGTGTTATTATTACGGGTTTGACAGTTTAAAGATTTTAAAAGATAAAATTATTTTTACTAAAGTTATTTATATTTGGATTTGAATTGCATATTTATTATTAGCATTGTCGTGTGTGTGCGTTGTAATATTGAAAAATATTTACAAAAATAATACACTACAAATTCACTCATCACCAAGTCAACAGTAATAGTGATAAATTGGTGATCTATGGGACTATTCTTAAAAAGAGAGCAAAAATGCCCTCATGATGGAATCTTGTAGGAGAGTTAAGGGCTCCTAGACATATGAATAGTCTATATGATACTACTGGAACAAGAAAATTGCAAATGTTCTTGGATTACCCCCACAGATCTTAGAAGATTTCTATCCAAATGATCAAATATATCATTTGAAGAATAATATAGGAATATCACCTTAAAATGGATCTAATCATTTGGATGAGAAAAATCTTTACGACATACTGGTCTACATAACAAAAAATTATTCCCTTATCTTGCAGGTATAATACAAGGTTTATTTTATTATGGGATCTGATATCCCTATAAGGGAAAACATTCTTAGTTAACTTCATTCCAAGAGTTATGGACTCGTGAGAATACTCTCGATTAAAGTATTGGTCCATACTATGCATGATTACGAGGTGGTTATCTTTAAATGGAAATGATTTTGAGATTTGAAGAGATTTTTAAATAAGAGAGTTTCAGGATTGAAAATATTTGCTTAGAATTCAAAGTTTGGTGCTAACATTTCAATGATTATATGTCATGAAAAAACCTAGAAAATGGTTAACCAACTATAAAAAGAAGTTGTACCTTGAGGATTGAAATTATAAGTTTGTTGAAAGAGTTAGGTTTTGATTTGATTTGAAGGCTGTTAGTTTGAATGTATTTTAAGGTAGAAAAAGTTTGTTTAAGGGTTTAAAAATGTTTAAAATGTTTTTTTGATGGTTATTTCAATGTTCTTTTAAGATTGTTTGATGGTTGTTTGTAGGTTGAAAAATTTTAATGTTTTTTAGGTTTTAAAGTTTTGAAAAAATATGATGATTTAAAATATTTAAAGCTTTGAAAGTGTTTAAAGGTTTAAAATGATTTGAAGTTTTAATGTTTTAAAAGATTTTAAAGTTTTAAATGGTTTAAAGTCTTGATGTTTCAAAAAGGTTATGAAGTTTTGAAATGTTTTGAAGTTCTCAAGAGTTTAAGGTTTTGAAGTTTTGTAAATGTTCATTAAAAACTATTTGAAGGTAAAGTTCAAATTTTGAAAAGGTAGGTTTTGAAGTTTTGAAAAAGTTCATTTTAAAATGTTTGATTTCAAAAGTTTTATGTTTGAAAAGGTTGGTTTTAAATTTTTAAAAATGTTTATTTAAAAATATTTTAAGGTTAAAATGTTTGAAGTTTGAAAAGGTGGGATTTGAATTTTTGAAAATGTTTGATTGATTAGAAAAGGTTTGAATTAAGTGATTCATGTTCAAACTGAGAACTTGAGTTGAGAGATTTCAATTTTATAAGCTTTATTTAGAAAATTTGATTTTAAGGTCTTGATTGAAAGCTAGACTAAAGGGATAGGAATGGCCTGAAGGATTTCTTGATGGAGGATGAAACCCTAATTCTAAAGTACATGTTAACTCTATAAGGAGACTAAGTAGGTGGACTAACACAATTTTGGGTATAATGCTCTTAGTCAAGATACTCATGGCTTTTCATCATCTCGGGTTCATCAATATCCTTAAACTATTAATCAATCGAAAAATCAAAGTTTTCCACTTAATACCATAGTGATGGAGAATGTCTACCTTCTTACTATTAGGTGGTTTGACATGCCTTTGTAAGTAGCCATTAGGTACTTCATCTTAGGGTACTTACAAAGTCTAAGGGGGCTACAAGCTTGTTATTTTATAGTCCTAGTCTTTAACACTGACTATGGATACCTAATAGAATAACCTAAGCTTCTATAGTGAACTATCGAGGAGATGTGCGATTTAAGTTAGCTAACCTATCTAGTCCTAGTCTTTAGCACTGACTATGGATACCTAATAGTATAACCTAAGCTTCTATAGTGAACAATCGAGGAGATGTGCGATTTAAGTTAGCTAACCTATATTTCATAGTTCATCTACCTAGTGGTGGTTTTCATTATTTAAGTTGATGAATTTTAGATTTTTATGGGTTTAATATTTAATTTATGATTTGGTTTAACTCCTAATTTGCCGTTCAACATGATAAATCAAGATAGTTGATATTCAAAATTTTGCATTTTTTCTAGTTTTCTATCTTAAGCTGGTGCTCTCCATTGAGTTTTACCCTAATGTTAGTTTACAATTCTATGCTGAAGTTCACAAAAAAATATTATGTGTTGATATTCAAATCTTTTATATTTTCATATTTGATTCTTAATTTTATTCCATTGTTCTAATATTTATTTTTGAACTTTACTTTCACATACAAAAATATAATTTTAATAAAAAGTGTTTATAATTAAAAAAAATATTTGAAGTGTTAAATATGTGCATGAGTTAAGTGTTAGATATAAAAGCATAATTTTCTTTAAAGGTTTGGATGTTCATGTGTTTGACATACAACTTGCAAGTTCTTGGATAGGAATTTTCAAACATGTAACTTTGGTGTGGGTTTCATATTTATAAATTCCATATCTTTGGTTTTGAAAACTTAAATTTACTTTTGATAGAAAAAATCCATAAATTTTCTTGGTAATTAAATTTAAATGAAACATTTTGGAAGGGCAGGTCCAAAAATGATGAAATTCTCTAAGAAAAATAAATTTGGCGTCTTTTGAAAACATTTTAGGTTGCATACATAATTTTTAAAATATTTAATTATTTAGAACACATCTTGTTAAACATTACTTTATTTTAAGAATGAGTTGAACTGATTTTGAAAGTATAATATACTTTAAATTTTCAAGAAAAAAACATATTTTAACATTTTAGAGCATTGTTTGTTGAGGTTTATTTGATTTCAAATGAGACAATTAATTTTCATATAAATCATACTTTAACATTAAAGCACATTTTTTAAAGTTTTATTTCAAATGAGACTTGAATTGGTTTTAAAAATATACTTAATTTTCATAAAAAATATACCTTAACATTTTAGAGCACATTTTGTTAAGGTTTATTTAATTTTAAAAGAGGGTTGAATGAGTTTTGAAAATATACTTAATTTTTTTCTAAAAGGACATAATTTAATATTTTAGAGCTTATTATGTTAAGGTTTATTTAATTTTAAAAAATAGTTGAATGGATTTTGAAAATATGCTTAATTTTCATAAAAATGCATACTTTAACATTTTATAGTACATTTTATTATGGTCTTTTATTTTCAAGTAAATTATACATTAAAGTAACTTTTTTAAGTAACTATAGAAATTGAGGATTCAAAGCATATTAATATGATTTATACATTAGAGCTCATTTAGCTGAAAAGTTTTTCAAAAAGTTAGGTAGGTTTGAAATTAAATTACATTTAATTTATATGCTTTTATATATAAATTTAAAGTTTTATCACACATTTAGTTTATGTTGTTCTTTTTAAAGTTTATTTTTATTTTCTTTTAAGTTCCAGGTAATTTTGTATAAGTATAATATAAAATGTAAATTACCATAACCTAAACAAGCAAATCTTGCAAGTAACATTTAGTTTATGTTTCTCTTTTTAAAGGTTATTTTTATTTTCTTTAAGTTCCAGGTAATTTTGTATAAGTACAATATAAAATGCAAATTACCATAACCTAAACAAGCAAATCTTGCAAGTGATCATGTCATATGCACCTGAACTCGTAAGAATTACACATACACAATTTTATATAAGCACATAAAGCGTAACTTATATGCTTCATGAAACATAAAGCCCAACTTGCATATTTTTGCATAAAACATCAAACCCAACTTGCATAATTTTGCATGAAACATAAAAGCCAACTTGCATGGTTTTGAATAAAACATATTGCCCAACTTGCATGGTTTTCATGAAACAAAATCCCAACTTACATGATTTTCATGAAACATAAGCACAACTTGCATGGTTTTCATAAAATATAAACATAGCTTACATGAATTTTAAAGCAACTATATACATAAAAACTTCACATGAGACTTATGTAAGCTAAACATGGGTCCTATGCATGAATTCTAATCACGAGTGGTGCACAAATATTACATATAATTCAAATACCCTATGCATGACTTGCAAACTTGAATTACATATGGACATGAATCCTGAACACATGGATATACATGTAAACATTAAACATAAGATTTTTTTTTCTTCTTTACTTTTTCTATAAATCACATAAATTTGGGCATACGTAAGCCATCACACAAACATGCAGATTATTCTAGGCACGGGGATGACTTGTATAGAATACATATAAACATCATGTAAAACCTAGAAAACCTAAACATTGATGTTTGTTCATATAGAACATGTATAAACATTATGGGAAACATAAAAGCCCTCTTTTTTCACTTGAGGAGGGGAAAGAAGAAGTAGAATTCATGTGTTATTATGGATGGAAGACTTGGTGATGACTTTCGACCTTTTGTAGTTGTCAATCATCATCAATCAGATGACTCATATAGACCCCGTGATCATATGAGATTTTTTTTAAGGATTTGAAAGCACTAATGGCTCAAAATTAAGAGCTCTTAGTCTTGTTATATTTTTCTCGTCAAGGTACTTAATTTGACTATAAGTGTGCCAAATTTAGGATTCATTTGATCATTCAATTAAAGACTTTAATTCTCCAATTGTGCTTCAATGGTTTGATCTTTATTTGACTGAACTTAGATAGAATTAATTTCGTATTGTATGCGCCAAAACTACCATCATGAATCTCAAAGCAATCAAACAATCAAGAATGATGGCCAGACAATCAAAGTGTCGAGCTGAAAAAGTATGATCTGAACCAGCCATTCGATGACAGACCGGTCGATCAAGTCTACCAACATGTAATGTTGGTGGATCCAATCGGCGAACCACACTCATGATCCCAACTACCTAAACTCCTTACAAGTACGTCCAGTCACAACTAGTCGACCGACTATTTTTTCTTCGTCAGTAGCGATTGTCAAGTAACCCGTCGCCTTGGACAACTGAACTCAAACATGTTGTCCAACTGATAGCCATTATATACAATTAAATTGTAACGCAAATTTGATATTAAATTATCACACTAATTACATTAATGACAAGTTCCATAATTGTTCCTCCTTTTTGTAAATGTACTAATATGTCCCTATAAATCCGGGGCCAGAAGATAAATAAAGGGACTATTCTCTCTCAATTCTCTACCTAGATTTCTCTAATTACTTTACTCTCTCTCTATCTCTCTCTCATCTTCTTTCGGCACCAACTTTCAAGACATGTATTTCTGAAAGACAATTTAGGATCCAATATGTTGTATCGGGTTCATCTCGTTGAGACGATTAATTTATCAAAAAACTTACTAAAACCGACGTATATCGTTGAATGACCAATCTAACTAGTGATGTGACATTTATATGGGATATTTTCTTAGCACAATATTTTATATATCACACCCAAAATTTCATATTTACCCATACATTGCTCAAATCTTTAATATCACATAAAAAATAACACGATTATTATTGTTTAAAAGCGAAGTAAATTTTTTGTATGCAAGGCATATGTTAAAAGCATCAAAGTGCTATGTATGTAAAGTTTAGATTTAAGATTTGTAAATACAAAAGAATTGTGTGCTTTGAATGTAAATATTCTTTCTGTATACTTATTTTTCCTTTAAATAGTTGATGTCAAAGCCAAGTTTGTTAAAACCAGACGCTAGAGATAACTGAATTTTGAATCATCTGAATTTAACCGGTGAAAACCGGGGTCAAACCCTTCAACCACTGAGCTGCCTGCGCTTTTTAATAATCATATTTTTTTTAAGACTTCATTGCATTCTTTTTCATAAATGATTTTGTGGAAAAAAATAATAATAAAGCTATTTTATATTTTTATTTAAAATTGTATTATTTTGCATTGTTATTTTTTTGCATAAAGCTAATATTTACTTTAATTTATTTGATTTATTACACAAAAGAATATGACTAATTTGTACACATAAAGTTGTGTGATGATGAAAGTAGACGGTGCTTTAGAGGAATGTAATGTTTTATTTTATCTTCCTACGTGGATTGTGATATTTGATATTATAAGAGGAATATAGAGAAGAGGTTGTGGTTGACTTTGCTAAGTCTTAATTAATCTTATTTATTTCATCTACATTTTGCTTTTAGATTGTCAAATCTTAAAGGAATGAAATACCAAATACAAAATTTCAAAAAAAATCTATATGTTTTATCGCTACAAATATGGAAATACGGTGACCGCACGCAGAGTTGTGTGCTGTCACCCAACAAAAAGTAACACCTCCCTTAAAAGCGGCATGAAAGTGGGCCGCACTTTAAAATTTATAAATTTTTTAAAAATGATGTTTATTACGTGGCGTAAAATTATTGGGGGCGTAGGTGGGAATTCCGTACGGAATAAGAGCTCACAAATATGAGGGCCGCAAGCAGAGTTGTGTGCTGTCACCCAACAAAAAGCAACACCTCCCTTAAAAGCGGCATGAAAGTGGGCCCCACTTTAAAATTTATAAATGTTTAAAAATGATGTTTATTACTTGGCGTAAAATTATTGGGGGCGTAGGTGCGAATTCCGTACGGAATAAGAGCTCACAAATATGAGGTAGTTATTTAAATATTAAATATTTTTATATTTAAATCTATTGGTTTTTATGTGTGTTCTATGTTTTATAATACGATTTTAATCACCTTTTAATTAGTATTTGCCTCTAATATATCATTATTATATTATTTATATCATTTTTAATTAAACCGACCCTGAACTTTGATTTTTCATTCTTCAAATCTTCGGCCCGAAGAATGGAATAATATAAGGTCCGACAACGCTCTCATAAATCGCTCCTATTTCACCCCCATCTCGCATTTTCAGTCTCGCATGGCCGATGGCTACTCCATGAATAGAAGAGTTGTCGCTCCACGGCTTCATTTTGTTGATCCTAGAACCCTAGTCGCATCTTATCCGCCCCTGCCGCCCGTCGGATTTGTCGTTACCGCGCCGGTCGCGGGCTTCCAGAGGCCGTTCTTCCCTCGGAGATTTTTTGCTCCTCGCGTGGTTTTGAATCCTGCTTTTCTGATTCAAATGGAAGACGGGCGTGATCAGTCTTTGCTTCAGGCGAGCTCGCGGAGTTTTTTTTTTTTAATGGCTTATGCGCTGTGATGCGCGGCTTTTAGCGTTTCTTTGGATTCTCTCTCTAAGCTGTTTTTAGCCTTGCAGTTTATGGCGAGCGAAGGCCTGGTGCCGTCTCCGGAAGCGGAGGTGAAGAGGAAGGAAGTTGTTGAGGAGCTTAAAGAGGTACTAGTTCTTGGTTGTATGAACTGACTTTACCCCTTTTTTATGATTTTGATCATATTTGGAAAAATGCTTGACCTTTTTCATTGCAACGTTATTTTGTTGGCAAATAGCATCTTTTCGGTTTGATAACATTGAGTTAAATAATGATTTTTATTATTCTGCTGAAACATTCACTAGTGAGTTTATTGTCTTTGCCCCATACGACAATTTTGTATATACTAATAAATAAGTTGAGAGAAGCTTCTGGACGATATTAAGTTTATTAGATAAACAATTTGGGAGAGGGACAACCATAGGGTTTGGCCGAAGTGATAAGATTGGTTTGGGGTAAGCATTATATTACAAATGATGACTTTTCCCTTTCATAAATAAGATATTGAATCCATTTGATTGATATTTACCATGGAAAATAACTTCTATTGATCCTAGAGGTGCAAAATTATCAAATTATTCTTTGTTTTTTCAATTGTTTTCTTTATAGAAGAGAAACCAACAACCATAAAGGTAGGCATCGACCTTAGTAGAGATGACTGACATCAGCAATGATAGTGATTCCAGAATAGCTGGCCAATGGTGGGTGTCAACGATAGTATTGACGGCAGGTGTTGGCATTAATATGGATGACATATGTCAGAGTTGGTGTTAATAATGGACGTTAGCATTGTTGTCAATAGCGAACATTGTTGGTGTTGATGATAACCATTGGCATTGATGTTGACGACAGATGTCCGACTTATTGGTGACAACGAAAGGAAATGCTATTTGTAAAGATTAATGTCAACTGTAGTCGTGATAATAAGTATTGTCTTGGTAGTGATGATCGATGTTGTCATTGGCATTACCAATGGTTATTAGCATCAACGATAAGTATCGATGTTGGCATCAATGTCGAGCTTTAGCATTGACATTAACGACACATGTTATTCTTGATAGCAATTACGGGCTTCATGGAAATGATAGGCGTTAACTTTTATGGTGATGGTTGGTGCCAATTTTTGTGGCGAAATTAGACGTCAATTGCTATCGGATAAATATCACTTGGTGCAACCGTTTCTTAGACATTAATTTTAAAATATATATTATTGGGTATTGAATTAGATAATTATTATTTTTATTACAATAGCAATTTAGTGAAGTAAACATGCTTTTTTCGGGGGAAAAAATGATCAAAATATTGTTTCCAAGCTCTCAAAAATTATCCAAAGCCACTTCCATAGTTTTTCACAAGCTTTGAAAGTGTAAAAATTAAGTTTAGGACATGTATAAATTGTTTTGGGGATTTCAAATTGTCTTAAAAGGCCTATATGAGCATAAAAATGGACTTTGTAACGAGCAACAAAACTTGATTTATTGATCGATTGATGGTGGTGAATGTAAACAACTTACATATGTTATCGCAGGGCTTGTTTACATGGTGTGCTTGTTACTTTTTAGAATTCTTTCTTCGAAAAAAAAATACATTGAATCTTTTGCTTAAAAAGAAAAAGAAAAAAAAAAACTCAAACAATTTCCAAAAACTTGTTAATATTCTCTCTCTCCCCTCTAAGTCCTATAAAACACGTATACAAAGCGTACGAGAGTTCAAAATTTTTCACCTTAAGTTTTGATTTTATTTGAAAAAAGGTTAAAAACTGTTCAACTTGAGGCATAATTTGAAACGTTAATTTATGTTCAAAATTTTTTAAAAAGCATTCAAACTGAGTGTTCAATCTTTTATTTTGAATAGGTTGACTATTTTATTTAGAAAAAAACTAAATTGGAAGTTTTATTTGAGGCTAGGCTTCACTCTTCCGTGAGAATAGGGCCAGTTGCTCTAGTTTGATGAGATCTTAGGAGAAGATTGTTTAAGGTTCGAAATTTATGTGTCATTCAAGATTATTTAGTTTTGTGATTTTAAGCCTTTATAATGAGTCTTTAATAAGGACCTTGTCGAACATTTTGTGTCATTCAAGTTTATTGGGTACACATTTTCTCTGAGTATTTTAAAGCTTATGTATTCAATGGTTTTTAGATGAGAATAACTCATGTATTATCTAAGGTATATGCCTTTTTGAGGTGCATTAGATGAGATCCTGTCTGTCACATTCTTATGTGAATTTTTTGATGAGGATCATGTCCAACAATAGCTATCTTTTGCCTTCATTACTAGCATGCCTTTCATAGATTTTGTTTGGAGGACTTGTTTACCATTTTCTTTCTTGTGGATTTTTTGATGATGACCATGTCCAGCACCAGATACCTTTAGAGCATTTTTATTGTCATATCTTTATATGCATGCTTTTTTAGTTTATCCAAGCGTGTTGCACTATCAACTATTGTTTATGTCTCCATGATTAGGGTTGTGAGAAATTTTGTAGTTCTTTTCTAGGTTGTTAGCTTGGTTGTTACTTTTTTTTAACTTAACCTGCAAATGGAGTGGCCAAAAGAAATACACTAAGGATCATTGACCTATGATAGTTTAGTAGTTAGAGTACTGATTGATGATTTTAATTTTTAACCTATGATAGAAGAAGTTGAATTAAGTTCCTCTTAAGTTCAATTGGATATTTATTGGAATACAATAATTGTTGAATGCTTCTCTAATCAAAGATAAATATAGTTTGTCTAAAGACTATTATTGCCCTTTCAAAGTCATGATTTTGACTTTTCTTAGGGTGTAGAAATGCTTTATGAGACTATGTGGAGTCAAATTTTGTTATAAAGTTTCTTATATGTGTCAAAATCCATAGAAAATAGATTCTTGTGGGCTTTCCTTAGATACATAGAAAGATGATAGAAATGACTTATTTAATTGCAATCATTTCTTAGACATTAACATGATCATTCTTTCAACGTTATAGTTAGTTTTGACCTAGTTTTTGTCTTTTTTAATATAATCCAATCTATCAACAAATGATAAAGGGTTGGCTTGCTACAATTATGCCAAAGAAATTGTCGTCAACATCCTTTTGATGTTTACTTAAGATACCCTCTTAATCATGATATGATTACTGTAGAGTTGATGGCAGTGATTGCTTGAATATAACTGTGCATGGGATTTTAACACAAATGTTCTTTCAAAGCTATAGGCAAAGGTATCCTTAATTTAAGATTCTTTTCGACCAACAACATCAAACTATGCTGGAACATTCACGATAATAGAGGGAATGTGAACGATAATAGAGGGAATGTGATGAGTTTCATGTTTTAGCTTTATACAAAAAGTTCTGCACACATGTAAATAAATAAGGTCAGAGTATCTTCATGGGATATATGAAGTCTTTTAGAAAAAAAACATTAGGCTTGATACAATTAAAATAATCTTACCGTGAGTTCTCAATCATAAAGAATTCTCTTCCTCGCAATTGAAGAAGACATTTATATAATGTAGTAGGTATGAATGTTGTTGTTGTTATAGTATTATGATTTATTCACAACCCAAATCAGCCGTCACATTGATGATAAGTGAGTGAATGGTCAAGAGAAATAACAAGAATAATAAAGGTCATACTAAAACCTGCATTGCAAGTTCCCAAGCCCCGGATGCAAAAGGTGGAGGGTTGCGTTAGGGAGTCGACAACCAGCATAAAAATTGTGCAAACATCATGACATGAATCCTTAATAAAAGCCATACTAACAATGATCATTCTAACGTACATTTCATTTTTTAGTGTAAATTGGACTGAAATATACATAATCTGATAAATAGCACCGTTATCTTAGATTTTATTACTAATTATACTATTGAATCAAACAGAAAATCTTAAGACGAGCTTACGTTTTGATGTGATAGTCTGAGATAAAAGAAGTAAGCATAGTAATAGATGTCTGCACTAAATGTTGAGATGTATTTAGAAATGCTGAACCTCTAAAGTGAAACATTTTGTATTTTACAGAATTGGAATTCAGCAAATATAAATCTGACATTATTGTTAAGGAATCCAGTTGATTTGGGTGATTTGTTTATTGAATATTGCATGCTTGCTATATGAGTTTTGGTTTCAAACCATGGTTCTAGCTGTAGGATTCTTTTTCAATGAAATGGTTCATCTGTTCTGTGTCACGATCTCCTAGTAGGCCACTAGTTGCAGCATCTTTGATGTTTTTTTTCTGCAGAAATTTTGTTAGTCTGCAGAAACTTTCATTATTCTATCAACTCAATGGTAGTTGAACAGTTTAGGACTTTGTGGAGGTTTTGTAATTTGTCCATAATTGCACGAATTTATTTAGACCGCTATTATTTGACTTGTGGAGATCACAGGTAAATACTACTTTTTGAAGCTTTATATTCATATGTTTTTTAATTAATCTTTACGATGAATTCTCTCAAATGGCAGTAGAGCAAAACATCTATGCTTGATAATAAAAAAATTTCCTACCGTTTATTAAGTGAAGCTGGTTTTTCTGTTGGTAGATTAGAATCTCTAGTTTGAATTAAATTTTGCTGTTAACTCTGACGGGCTATCTTCTTTTAGCTCCACTTTAAGATGGAATGATTCGCTAACCATCCAGCTTGTAAAATCACTTACAAAATGTTTTTATTCATTGATGCATTGAATTATATTTATTTAAAAGTTCTTTTATTATTATTTATTATTTTCTTAAGAGATGTTTCTCTTTTTAGCTCATGAGCTTATAGGCTTTGAAGCCCTAATAATTGTAGACGGTTGTACCGTTATTGTTTGTCAAACACTTCGGCGTGGCTTTGTATGGCATTTTGCTTGCCTTTTATGTGCTTATTAAATAAAATGCCTAATTCCTTTGGTACTCAGATCGAACTTTGGCATATTTTGAGCACTACTTTACGACACTGTCGTAGTCCAACATATAAGATCCCAGTTTCCGACATCAGTATTTAATAAGGAATCTAAATCCATATTTCACTAGAAATAGAAAGTAATACAACTCGTTTAAGCTGCTGTTTTTTTCCTATTGTTTGGAAAATTAAAGAAAATATAAAAAATGCTTCTTGCCAATGCTATGAAAATTATCCTTTGTTTCTATTTGATACAAATCTAATAGACATTTATAATTTTTTATTTATCAAATGTGCTATATTTAAAATGTAATTTGAGATTTGTAGTTTCAAGTACTGACACATTATTTTAATAGGAAATTTTGGTAGAAAGTTGTCTTGTATTTTCTTATAATATTTCTCTTGATACTAATCATGCATGCATTCTATCGAGCTTCCAATCATATTTTACTTTATGTGAAATTATATTTATTTTGGCTCCCTTATCGGCCCATTTCATTGCACATAGATATAAAGATTTTGTTTTCACACCTAACTGAAAATGAAATTGTTTCCTAAAATATTTTTATCAGCAAGGGACCAAATGAGCCTTCTCATTTATTCTTGTATTTGATATTTCATTTAATTTTTCATTTCTATTTTTAGTTTTCTTATTTGTATTTTTTTCTTTCAGATAGTTTTGTCTTGGATAAGAAAAGTTGCCTGGCAGCGCCGCCTTCCCAAGGATATAATTGATAAGACAAATGCCACTATTTTGGCGTATGGCTCATATGGTCTCGGAGTAAGGCATTTTGATTCACTTATAGTTGTGTTTTATTAATTTTTAATTTCTTATTTTGCTTATGACTCATGGGCTCTAAGAGAACAATAATTTAGTCATCAATTATTTATAGCCTTATTTCCTTGGTATTAAATGCAAATATTTTAACATGCCTATAAACGCTAATCTATATTCTCTAGAACTTATCTGAATAAGCATGTTGATAATGTCTGCTGTATGCGTTGTCTGAACTTGAAAAAAGTTTGTCATTGATACAAATAGTGACGAATGAAAACGTTGCTTATGATTTTCTTTTAGTTGGGGTTTTATTAGCTTCTTTTTTCTTGGTTAATTTTTTACTTTCCAAGACAGTGTTTAATTGAGACCACTTCCTGTGCAATATTTACATTGATGAAACATTTAGAAACGTTTGCTAAATTTCTTTAAAACTATAAGGAAGACGGTTCAAACTACTCACTTAGCAATTCTCTTAGGGTTGTTTGGTTTGGTGCATTTAGAATATACTAAAGTAAACGCGCAGTTTAAGTGCAGTTAATTTAGCTGAATTTACTTAAAAATTGTGAAGGAAATGAGCTATGAAGTAGCTTGACTTTACTAAAAATAAAACATCCAAAAAACTACTTCAAATGCAAATAATTTATTTTTTTATTAACTTCTTACTAAACAAAATCATGCCCTTAGTTAAACATGTATAATTTGTCTGCTAGTGAGTGACCTTGAATGCCTATCATGCAGCTGAAATGATGATATTTGGTCTTTCAACATTGGATCCGATCATATGTACCAAGGAAAGCAAAAAACCATAATTTGCATGCTTTTGATTTACAAATAAAAGTAATGAAGAGGGTATCCTCTGTTTTTTAATGTTTATTTAGAGTGTATGGATTAAGGATTTCTTTTTCTTTGGGTGTGAGCAAAAATTTTTTTTCTAAGGCATCATTTACTTGTGAGAGGCATTGCAATCATATTAGTTGCATTATCATGGTTACTATTTGTAAAGACCGCTCCAAAATTTATTTTTTATTCTTTCAAGTGTTTGGCTTTTCATTTATTATTCAAAGTTTCTCAGTAATGTTTCCATCATTGATTCAGGTCCATGGTCCAGAATCTGACATTGATGCTTTGTGCGTTGGTCCATATTTTGCTTCCATGGAAGTGAGTTTTTATTTGCTTCTTGCTTCAGTTATTTGGATACGTTGAAGTACTCAATCCTTGCCTGTTTTACTTCTCAGGATGATTTCTTTATTGTTTTGCATGGAATGCTTCAAAGCATGCCTGAAATATCAGAACTACATTGCGTCAAGACTGCAAAAGTTCCTTTAATGAGATTTAAATTCCGTGGCTTTTCTATTGATTTTCCTTATGCTCAACTACGAGTTGTATCTGTTCCAGCTGTAAGTATGTTTGCTGAAAGGGTATCAATCTTTAAATTTAGTTCGCGCCTTTTTATCGTAGTAATTTTATTCTACTGATTATTTCTTGCTTTACCATCTATATTACACTTGTTTGCCATCAGAATAAATTATTTATTATTTCCATCATGAATCAATTACTTTTTGGTGCCTATAAATTGCATACACTATTTTTTTTTTTACTATGTGACCTTATGTTGACTGGATTTATTATCTCAAGCATTTTTGAATCAACTTAATACTAAATTTGTTTATTTTGAATTGTTAAAATCTCATTTTGCATTAATGTGTAATGGATTATGAATGATTACTCTGGCTAAAAGTAAAGTAAGCTATTATTTCTGTCGGTAGTTGTTGAAATTTCTTGAAATAGTCTCATTCTTGTTAATGTAATTTTTCATGCGTTTAATGCATCTAGATTATAAGCAACTATGAGAAGGGCGTTAATTTGATCTTGACTTAAAATTAGCTTAAAATCATTCAATTGGATCTCAAGCTGGCCAACATTTGATTTATATGTTGGCACTATCCGATATCAAATGTCAAATGTGTGTGTGTAATGTATATATATACACACGTGTGTGTGTCTATATATATATATATATATATATATTTTGTTTATATTTGTTTGAGCTCCCCCACCATCCATATCTATCTATCTATATATATAGATAGATAGATAGGGATGGTGGGGGAGCTCGTTTTTACAAAAAAATATATATATATTCCTAACAAATTTCTATCTAACAAAAAAGAAACCAAAAAAGATTATTTGTGGAGGAGATTTTGAGGACTAGGATAAGAAGTTGTAGCAATATTGTTGTAATGTTCGTTTGTTAGAGTAATTAGGGATGGAGACGAGAAGGTTGAGTTTATTTTCTCTTACAGTTCATTTTTCTTGCCTTAAATTGTCTTTTGCGTTTCTTTCCTTGCTATTCTATTTGTTATATCGACCTCGCATTTGAATGTGAGCCGAACCCATAAGCTCTGAGTTGCTAGTTGCCTTAAGTTTGTGCTTTGTTGCTATAACGTTTAATTGTGGAGGAGATTTTGAGGGCTAGGATAAGAAGTTGGAGCAATATTGTTGTAATGTTTGTTTGTTAAGGAGTAATTAGGGTTGTAGACGAGAAGGTTGAGTTTATTTTCTCATGCAGTTCATTTTTCTTTTCTTAAGTTGTCTATTGCAATTCTTTCCTTTATATTCTATTTGTTAAATCGACTTCACATCTGAATGTGAGCCGAACCCATAAGCCTTGAGCTGCTAGCATGAAGACAAACCATGAAGAATTGTGCTAGCGCTTTTCCACTTAGGCCACGCATAGGGTGTGATCTGCCTTCCCTGGCTTGTGACACTTCATCATAAAGCTTTGCCTTTGAAACATGTTTCATTGTGCACTTTTATTATTAATGATTTTGGCGTATGCAAAAGGAGTGCATATTGTTGGGGTATAAAGGTGAGCCTCACACAAACTTTAATGGCTTACAGAAAACCATCCAAATGGCACAAGCTTCAGAAATCAACTAGGATGGTTGAGATCCAATACAACTATCAACCTTCTCACGACCTGCTAAATTGTGCCATAACCGGGTGAGTAGTTCACCATGTCGCTAATGGTCTGTGTCTAAGGTGAATGCTAGGCATGCATCAACCATAGGAAATTGAACAAGGTTATTATCAACAGTTTCTTTCCATGGCACAAATTGAAAAGTTAATTGACTATTTCTAGTCAACCAAGTATTCATTGCTAGACTTGAAATTAATCTATCATTAGATTCGAGTTAAAGAAGAAGGTATCTTGAAGATTGCCTTTAAAGTGGGCAAGATTATTTGAATGGTAGCTGATACTATTTGTACTTTTCAAAGCACTATCTACATTTATGAGATTGGTGAATGATATATTACATCTTTTATACATTTATTTATTTGATTTATCTAGAAGGTTTTTTTTTTGTTCAAAAAAAGGAAGGAACATCTACAAGTCACGGAGTAGGTTTTAAAACTTTCTACAAGAAATCAAATTTATACTTGGGGTCTGTTTGGGATAGTTGCAACTGTTTGAAGAAGCAAATGTGAAGTTGCTGAAGAAGAAGTTGCTGTTCAAAAAGTTGTGGTCATTAAAATTTTTTTTTTTGAAAAAGTCATGTCACAACTTGTTTAGCAACCACTGAAGGTACCTAAGTCTGGTGGGGAAACACACCTTTTAGCTGCAGCTTTTGAGAAACAGCCAAACAAAAAAAATTATGGTGCGGCACCACACCGCCACCGCACTGTTGCCCCAAACACACCCTTAATCTCAGGAAATGTAAGTTTGATCTGCCTTAGACTTGTCTATCTTCACTTCATCATAGTTTGAGAAGAGCTATTAAGGGATTCATAGAAGGTTGCACCAATCTTGTACTGTTTTAGACTATGCACTAGAGCTTCGCGGATGGTTTGTCATTACATGAGAACTTTTATCCACCACTTCTCAATATTTGCCTTCCTTTTCATTGCCTTTGCTAACCGCACCTTTGAAAGAGTTGAAAAGTAGAAAACCATTCAATTGTTAAGAAAAAATGCAAGGTACTAGTACTTGCACTTCCTTTAGCTATCATTTGAGCTGGAGATGGGGACATCCACTGGAGTCATTCCTTGTCCAGGATGGATGACTTTTGGAAAAGTATTGAAATATTTTATGGGTTGTTCTCATGATTTATTGGGACTATGACAAGGAATATTCACCTCGCATCAAGTGATTAAATATCAGAGGCATTACTTTTCTGAAGAGGAAACAATTTTGCATATAGGTCACCAACCACTATAGTACTTCATAGACCCAACCTAAGCTACAACAAACCAATAATATGGAGTGGATACCTCAACCACAACTTTTCAATCTATTAATTGAGTATAAGAAGGAAGTGCATAGGAAAATAGTCAATATGCTGTTTTAATTAATTATTTGTGCAGCCATAAACCTGTTTGTGAACATGTAGATGCTACAGATGCACCATGAAAAGCATAGTGCATTGTACACAACATATCGAGGCATCTTTGAGCTGCAGGAAGCCCATAAAGGGCTTGAAAATAAAATAATGATGTCTACAACAGCATATTGACTTTTATAGGAGTATGAAAATATTAAACAAAAAGTTATACATCTTGTATAGCCATTGTAAGAGCTAGACAATAAATCATAGGTATTGGTTCGTCATTTTTAGCTACTGATAACATTAGAGAGCACACATATGAATTTCAAGGAAGTCTACTGTTCTATTGAGATCATTTGCATGTGCATAGAGACCATTTGACTCGGATGCAAGAGACACACTTTAAGAGTAGCAAAGACACTTTGGTACTGAGAACTTTAAAAAATTGAAGTACTGATTTTAGGGGTTGAAGGTGCACTTGGATGCACTATATAGCACATTGAAGCTTTCAAACTAGAAGATGAGTTTATACAAGTTTTTGTCATTACCAACTGAACCTTAGGAGTTCATTTTAATACACTTCTTGGTTTGGTTGCCAAAGACTTTAAGAGGTTTATTAATTGCATATTCGTCGTAGTAGGCTGTTTCAGCTATAAATTGAGAAGATTATATGCCTTGAAATTATAGTGTAATTAGGTGACACATTGTTACATGTTCACACCCAAATTCTTTCTCTCCAATCCACTTGGAAAGTTTTGGACACCTATCCTTTTCGGGTGGTTTTGGATCACTTTGTGTGTTCATGCATTCATGCATATACATGTTCTTATCTTGAGGGAAGCTTGATCTGATATAGGCTCAGCTCACTCAAAATTCGAATCAAGCTAGGCTTGTCTCGTTAATTTTGATTCAAGCCAAAGATGATTTGATTTTTGCGAGATTTTTAAGCCAATAAACATGTGGTGCCTTGAACCATACAATTAGGCAAGTTTGAAAAAGATTACTTTGGCCGAAGGTGATAGACGTTAATATTTTATACCTTAAAAGTCTTCCATTAAAGATTGTGTTCTAGAAGTAGGTGTTGAATCATAGTTGTGTAATCTTTGTGGTATTTATCAATTATAGAAATGCTGTTGAAATAGCAAGACAACTGCAAAAATGCATACTTTTCTTATTTTTCTTTATTGTATCATAAGTTCCTACACGTTGCAGGATGTGAACATTTTTGATCCTTGCTTAATGATACCCGATGAAACGAGTCGGAGAAGCTTTTCTGGAGTGAGGGTTAATACACGCATCCGTCAATTGGTGCCAAACTTGAAGGTATGTATTTCTTCCAACTTATTAAAAATCAATTTTAATTTAGTACTAATAGCTACATTGGTGTATTTCTTTGCGATTGTCTGTATTACCTCTGATATATTTTTTCACATTGTTAGTGTTTTAGTACAAGACTACCTTGAAAAAAAGAAGAGGAGGCTTCGGCTCTATTGATTTTCTTTGAAAATTTAGTCTAGGTTTTTATATAATGATTTGTGGAGGCATAAAATAAGTAAAATCTGATATGATAGTATTTTCTAATATTCATGTGCTTTTTAAAGTCAATTCTTTAGTAGAACATATATTAATTTCTGTCTTAAAAATGCTACTTTTTCCTTTTTGAACTCATGGCTAAATGATTAATGTATGCTGGCTAATCTACATGTTAGTTTATTTTCGCCGTGGTAATTATGTACAACATCGTCTAAAGGGTATACATTAGGGCTGTTTTCTGATGATAAACCTTGAACTTGACCCTTAAAAGCCTTATTGGGCATGAGCTAAAATTGGCTGATCATTATATGCTTAGGATCGAGCATTAAGCATGTTTATCATTTTGCCCACCATCACCTACTGCTTACTGTCACCTATTACCTGTTTAATCCTATCGTGGCTTCCTGCCAATGACGTGAAATGAAAAGAAAATAATGTTGGGAGAGAAATATATACATACATGTTTTGGTAAGCAAACCAATTATTTATTTGTTTTATAAATCACACACATAATATGTGTGTTTGTATTTGTATGTGTGAGAGAGAGTGAGAGAGAGTGTGTGTGAGAATACTTACAAGTCATCTCAAATCTAATATTGACTAAGCTATTATAAATTCGTTGTCAACCTGACATGAGTTTTGAGCTCAAAATCCTGTTACGAAACATAACTCAATTGATTCAAGTTAAAAATTTATGTTAGTTTAAAATTTTGGCTGCTTTTATTAGCAATGTGCATGACTTTGGTGCCCAATGCAAGAAAGTTTGTTGGGTCGATCAATTTATATTCTAAATGAATTTCTATAAGAGAAATGTATTAGATTTTAAATAGGCCTAAACAAAGCTTTAATAGTTAGCCCTTAAAAGTGATTTTATTTGGTGGTTGCCCCAGTCCATGATGGATTTTGAAGTGCTTTGTTTAATGGGCATGGCTTTAGCCCACTTGATAATTAATTACTTATGCGTGCATTTTGCTCATTTCTGTTAGTTTTTAAAGCACCATTTCCTGTAAGAAGAATTCCCCAAAGAGTTAAATCTTTTATTCATTGAACGTCTATTTGCACATGTAAGATCATATCATGATTGTAGATTGCGAAATTTTTATGCTGCGAGCAGTTCATTCTTTTGTTTATATTTCAAGTAACTATGCTAAAAGAACACATGGGAATAGAATTCCGGAGTACCTCTGGAGTAGCTATAGATCTTCATAAGCACGTGATCGTTGGTTTATTAATTGAACATGGTTTATTAAGGTAAACTTCTGAACAGCCTTGCTATTTTTTGTTAGATTGGGCCTTTGTGTGAATAATTTTACAAACTTTTGACTATCAATATCACTGTTCTGCTAGCGGCTAAGGCGTACCATTTCAAGTGAGTTAATTCACATTGTATCGGTGACTAGGTTGAAATAGGCTAGTCCTTACTACCCCTTGAAATGAAGAACTCAGCTCAAGTTCTTTAGTAGATATGTCCTTCCTTCTATCTGCTTCTCCTTTGGTATTATGTTTCTTCCAAGATGTGCTGCTGCTCTAAGTGGTGAAGTGGAACTGCACACAGAGGAGGTGCGTTGATGATTGAGCCTTGATGTACCATTTGCTCATCTGCAGCCATTCCTACCATGATTTATGGGATTGTAGCTCATGTGAGATACGATTAATGAATGACTTTTATAGTACACTCAACATTTTTTTATACTACACCATTTGCTCATCTGCAATCATGGCTACCGTGATTTATGGGATTCTAGGTCATGCGAGATACATTTGATGAATGAATTTTATACTATACAACATTTTTGTGATTTCGGTAAGTGTTAATCTTAAAGCTTACCCATATAAATTCCATATGAATTGCAAATTGCTTATGGAATGGGATTTTGTTCTAATAAGCAAGTTGAAGTCAGAGGATTCCTTCTCATTTTGAGTATTACAATACTGTGAAAGCTATGATTGAAACTCCTCTAATTTCTGTAAAATCCAGCTGTAATTTTTATCGGTAACTTTGGCAAAGATAATTTAAACATGGAAAGGATTAATCCCCCACTTCCCACCGCCCCCACTCCCAATTGGCTCTGGCTATCATGGGTTGTATTAATTCTGAACTGGAATTTTCTGATTGCAAAAAAACTATCTTTGAGTTTTAGTAATTATGATAAATCCAGGGAAGATATTTGCTCTTTTTTATGCTTGACTTGGTTTCTCTTGGAGATTATGGCAATACTTGTTCACATAATCACATTTTAGAACAAAGAAAGAATGTGACTTCTTATACAGCTTCTACTAGTTTTCACAAAGATTACAAATTGTTTCCTACTCTCTCTAGACTCGAATCCAGTAGTTTCCTTCTGGACAATAACTTTAATAATCTCATTAATGTGTCATTAGATGGGTGCCTTTTTTGGATATCAAATTTATCACGGTCTGGCTTGGGAGACTTGGATTATTAAGGCAAGAATGGACAATTGAATTGAAAAATACTATTGAAAAATTTTATTGCCTAAATAAAATCATCCAAAAGACAAAAAAGCCATTCTATTTCAAAATTTTAATTTACAAATATTCATTTAGGTTTAAAATGTTTACAACTAATAGAAAAATTAAAAAAATGAAGTGTTGTGTTTATCTCCCTGGGCTCCTTGATGCTTGTACGCATAATCTTTAGGATTCATCTACTCTAAAAGAAATTTTCCTAAAACAATTTAGCATTGAGTTAGGGCATAATGTCTCTAAATTATAATAATTCATATTTTAAAAATATTTTTTAAAATGATAGTTGAAAATAAAAATGAGACAATATATAAATCAGTTATATTGTTACTTTTATTTATTTTACATAAAACATTTGTCAATGTGACTAAAAGTATGTATTTCATAATATTTTTGAAACCCACTAAAAAGGCAGGCAATCATTTTCATTTTCATTTTAACGTGCATGAGCATGTTGTTTTCCTAGCCAGTATCATCCGTGGATGACTCCACATATACTCGACACTATTTTGGGTGTGGAGTTGCCCGTTGGAAGCTGGTCGGCCGCCGAAATCGAAATCTCGTCGCTCAATTCAGAAAGACATTTAATACACACACACACACACACACACAGATATATATATGTGTGTGTGTGTGTGTGTGTGTGTGTGTGTGTGTGTCTATACATATGTGTGTGTGTATATATGTATATATATACACACATATATATATGTATATATACACACACATATATATACATATATATATATATATGTCATTTTCTTTCTTTCTTTTATTAATTTCATCATGTGAAAAATATAACATGTGGTTTAAAAGACAATATTAAAGCAGTCAAAACATTTGCAGCTGATTTTATAAATAAAAATATGTTTACCGACCTGCTCAGTAAGATATGCCCTTTTCTCGGTCAATATTTTTTGGGCTGCCTATAGTAACAGTTAAATCAATTTAACTTCCAGATTTTTGTTTGAGTTCCTAAAATTTCCTTTTCGATATGCTTGAGCCTATGAATAAATCTAAAGTTCTTAATGTTCCACTAAATCTTCACCTAAACAATTTAGCACGTACAAAATAAACATTTATTGTTGCTTGGAGATTCGTACCTGTGAATTATCTCTTTCTTTTTTCTATTATAGCCCCTTTATCAAGCCCTACAAATATTTTCTAACCATAATTTTAGGAATTAGATGTTGGGGTTTTCTTAATTGTAGTCCAAATTAGCTAGCAATACATTTTTCTTGTATTAGGAAGAAGAACAAATAGAAAACCCAGGTTTCAATTTTGAATATCTTATCGAAAAATGAAGAAATCTAACATTCCTTTTTGATTTCATTTCATTCCACCAAAAGCCCTTACAATAATTTAACAAAACATGAATTTTAAACTTTAGGGTTGCTGAAACGCCTTCCCAAATGCTTGGAATAAATTTCCCTAGCACAAGGAAGAAGAATTAAAAGAATAAGTTTGTTTAATTTTTGATTTCTTTCGTTAAGGTTAAAATCTAAATTTACCCTTTCCGCCTAACCATCTCCCGCACACGAAAATGTCTTCTGCGAACCGCTCATGTGTATAGGTCTTCAGTTTCCCCCTTCACTGTTTGGGGCTTCAATCTTCCTTGCACGCAACTTCCGCCCGCACAGCCGCGCGGCGACCAAAGTGCATGGAAGCCCTCCTCACTCGCTCTATTGCAAAGACCGCCATGCAATCTCCTTTTCTCTTACTTCGGCTTTCTCCTTCCTCCCTTGCACATGGCAACTTGCTTGGCTTGAGCCGCCCAAACTGCTTGAATAGAGTTCGATTGTTGAGAAAGCTCACGGCGTCGTTGGTTCTCTCTCTCTCTCTCTCTCTCTCTTTTTTTCTCTCTCTCTCTTCCTTTCTCTCTCTCTCTCTTTGTGAACCATGCGATAAGATCTCGCTCTCTCTCTCTTTTGGTCTCGCATTCATGTGGAATGGAGAAAATTAAAGTGGTAGATCTCATATATTTTCCAGTGGGTGGTGTGGGTTCGTTCAAACAACACCTGCAAAAATAGAGAATTCAATTTTTTTTTCTAACATTTTTCTTTATTTTAATTAATAATTAGATTATTATTATAATGTTTAGCAGCAGTTGTATTTGCTTCGAAGATTTGAAGGCATCATTTGTATGTAGTACGGTGTGAAGTGTTCATGGATTACCAAAGCTTGAAATATATTTTTACATGTAAGGAATTGAATTCAAGGCAAATAAGACGATTTCAAACTCAATGCCTATTGAAGGAGAGTGAAGTCCCAAACTGTTCGAGCTGTCAGGCAGCCTTATGAAAATAATATTTGGTTTTTATTTAATGGGAAAAAAGAAAAGATCATCAAGTATGGTGCTATCAATTTTTCCTACTTTTGGATTAACAATACAAAAAGAAAGAATTCATCTAAAATTAAAAATAGAAGAAAGGAAAACGCTGTTTTTCTAACTCTAGATATTTCTCAGCTTTCACATAGCTGTATCTTTTTTAATGGATTCTCTTCTTGTGTTTCTTCTATCTGTTTGTAATCGTAACTAATGAAAAGGATTCATCTAGCTTTTCATAAAAAAAATTTGATATATCACTTTCCATGCCATTTCTTAAGGGATTTGAATGGTTGTTGACCAAACTAGCAGGTCAGAAATAGGCCACGTATAAATTTTGATGGAAATTACCTCTCCCGATATGGCGATAAGCAAATAAGAAGAGAGGCCAACTTTAAAGATCACCTAACTAATTAACTATATATCTCCATTTTCTGTGTATCTCAAGCATTAATGTTTTGCTTCATGAATTGGATTAAGTTCAATTTTGTTTATATCTTTTCCTTATATTTTTTAGTTCGAAAATGCTACATGCTATTCACTTCTCATTAAGAGATTGATAAATGATTTATGTTTTTTATAATGTCTGTGTATTATTGATGGTTTTATTTTCAACTTGCCAGATTTAGTTTAGAATTTGTTTTCTTTTATAGCTCAACTTCCTAATGGTTTTTAATCCAACCCCTGTTTCATCTGTCCATAAGGATCTTTTCTTTTTATAAATTTTTTTCTGTAGATTGATGGGTCTGAACCTCTGGAACCTTATGGTTCGATCTCTGAATATTTACTTATCCATGATGCATATCTCTTGAAAAAATGCAAATCTTCACTTCTTTGTTTTATTGTGTAGCACTTTCAAGCAATGTTGCGATGCCTTAGGTTATGGGCCAAAAGACGTGGTGTTTATTCTCATGTGAGTATCTGATTCCCATTTTTACTAAAATTCTAGATCATTTACATACATAGCACACAATTCTTATGTATTTACATATCTCACACCTAAACTTTCATACTTACACACATAGCACTCAAATCGTTAATATCACATAAAAATAACTTACCATTTAAATGTCAGATACACTTCTTCATGCATGGGTTTAAAGCATTGAAGTTTTATGCATGTAAATTTGGAAGTTTAGGTGTGATATTTCTAAATAAATTCCTAAAGAATTGTGCGCTCCGTGTGTAAATTTACTAAAATTCCATTAATATGAGTAGACCATAAAAGTTTCCTCTCACAGTTACTTGGATTCTTCGGGGGGATTCACCTTGCGATGCTGGCCGCTTCTGTTTGCCAAAGATATCCTACTGCTAGTATAAGTACTCTCATTACAATGTTCTTCGATACATTTTATCATTGGCCCTGGCCAAAACCAGTAATTCTGCAAGACCCATTGATACCGTTCAAGGAACCTGACGAGCGCAGCTTTCTGCCCATCTTGATGCCTTGTAGTCCATTTGATTGGTGTAGCTCCAACATAACAAGAAGTACATTTAAGAAAATTATGTTAGAATTTCAGCACGGTTATGACATCACAAAGGTGAACATTTTTTTTTAACATGCAGGCTATTTTAATTGTAGTTTTCACCAGCGCAGTCTTTATTTATTAACAAATTTGCTTATTTTACTGTTCCTGTTTATTTTTCTGGTCAGTAGTACATTGACTCTTATTTATTTTCGTTTATAGCATAATGTGTAGTTTATTGAGCGAAATGAAACATGATTTTCTTCCAGAATGTTTCTGCATAATATTTAGAGAAAAGTGTCAAAATAGTACACACTGATGTTTTGTTGGAAGCCATTTTAGTCGAAGTCAATAACAGGGCCAATTTATTCTTCAGATTCTTTCAAATATTGGTCCATACGGTGGATTTTTTCAATCCTAATTAAAATGTTTGGGACTAATTTGATAATTTATAGACTCTGGACTAAAATGACCCCCCATATAAACAGTCAAGATTATTTGGGCCCTTTACTATTAATATTTTCATGTAAAGAGCTTTCATCTAAAACTGATGGTAGTGGATTGAAGATATGGAGTTTGTGTGACTATAAGTAGCCTAGGGCTTAGGCTTGAGGAATGGTGTCAAACTAACATCTTTTAAGGGATACCTAGTGCTGCGTTGCTCACAGTCAAAATTCTTGTTTGGGTCTTAGACAACGAGTCATCTTTTACTGAGATGAAGTTTTTGAGGATTTTGAACTATTATCAGCTTTTTAGCCTTCTTTAGTCTTATCTCCCTTAAATATTATTATTACATAACCTAATCAGGCACAATATTGCACTAAGTAGGAAATCTTACCTTATTGTGATTTATGCTTGTTAGATATGACTTTTCGTGGCTTATATTCTATTGCTACAATTAACTTTTACAACAGTGGGGAACTATGAGTGTGTAATTATGAGGCTGAAATTTCTCCACATTGATGTCATATATTATAACTTAATCGGTTTTTACACCATGATGGATCTGATATTGCATTATTAATCATTTGTTCAAGCCTAAAAATTAACATTTAGTAATTACCATGGTGAAT
The DNA here is from genome assembly GCF_001263595.1 of Phalaenopsis equestris. NCBI lineage: Eukaryota > Viridiplantae > Streptophyta > Magnoliopsida > Asparagales > Orchidaceae > Phalaenopsis > Phalaenopsis equestris. Next base: position 9,463,865 of record NW_018164444.1, read on the forward strand.
GATTGGCATTATTTCATTTAGCCTGGTGCAACTGCTCCTTTTATTTTTATTAAATTTTTAATTCAGTTGCACATTACTGTGAAATTTGCATATTCTTTGAGAATTGATCATTGAATTGGTTGGTCGTAATTAAGTTTGATATTCAACTTATTGCAGGATCAATGGAGGCTAGATTTCCAATGGTGTCATCTTTTTAACCATTTCCCATACTCTGAGCATTATCAGTATTTTGTTAGGATTTGCCTTTCTGCTCCAGATGAGGATGAACTGCAGGACTGGGTGGGCTGGATTAAGTCTCGCTTTCGTGGCCTTCTTCTCAAGGTTATCTTTTGTTACTGACTGATTTTGATTTTTTTTTTATTTGCAGTATATTTTCTTATATGTAATTTGTTTATCTAACTTCTGTTTTGGTCCCTATTCTTTCTATGTAATTTTACAATGCTGAATCTTCGTAATTATAATGCAGTTAGAGAGAGAGAATGGATATTGTGACCCAAACCCCAAAGAATATGTAGACACTAACATGGTTCAACCCAACATTGTTTTCTTCTGGGGCTTAACCCGTCTGGGTCGCGGCTCCGCTGATCTCAACTCTGTCAAGGAGGAATTCATGAGAACCATCAGCAAAGATGATCACAGCGGGAGTAAAAATACAAATTGTAAATTGGAATTGTCCATTCTACACGCCTCTCAGCTTCCCAATGACGTTGAAATTGATTCTGGAAGTGAAAAAGGAACAAAAGCATGCTGGAGATTTATGGATTACTACAATCAACACAGAAAACCTGCATATTCTCAATACGTTCCCAATTACTTTGTTGGTTATGTTGCCTCATGTGATGATTATAGAAGCCCTATTGGCTAAGAAGACATGAACCTTGTTTTCTGCTGCTTTGCTCTCTCTTCTTCTTCTTCTTCTTCTTCT
>NW_018164444.1:9464889-9465975 GCF_001263595.1 Phalaenopsis equestris
TTTAAATGATTTATGGACTGCTTGTCGTCTAAATTAATTGATTAATTATTAATCAGCTCCATTTTTTATTTACTTTTTTCTTCTGCAGTTAGGTATTGTCATCAGGGCAGCAACATCTAGTCATATTCCTCAAACAAATTTTATTCTGATAGCAATGGCAAGCACGGGGATCTTACTTTTAGGATGGCGAGCTTTAGCATGCAAACTTCTTTCTCTAAAAAGCAATAAAAATGATGTCTATAAGCGTGGCAGCCCTTTTGAGCTATTTGAAGTAAGTTGCTGATAGATCATATCTTCTGAAATCTAATTTTACTAAAGCTTTTTGATGTTTTAATTGCTTAAGAGTGCTTCGTATGGAGCTGCTCGCTATTCTATCATTTGTACCATACTTTCCTGCAATTTTTCCCTTAATGGAACAAAATCTCGATAATTGGTAGTTTAAATTTTGTTTAACAATCTAAAGATAAAACTCTTTCTGGGCTTTTAGGATGGCGAGCTTTAGCATGCAAACAAATTTTTTTGAGCCTTTAGTATTGTCACGGTTGTAGTTGTTCGGCATGACGCTCCACATGTGTTGCTCGTATTCATCTATTTCATTATATTTTTCTCTTCAACTAATTGCGCTAATTCCATAGTTTCCCCAATTCTCGTTGTCTCAACAGATGAAGTGATGCTTAGATGTGTGGCTTCAACCCTTTCATGAAGTTGACTTCCAACACTTCTTTTGATATCCCTTTCAAATGACCGGATAGTATCTCAAATTTCTCTCTATACTTCACGATGAACCCTTTTTAAACCGGTGCAAAAAAACAGCTCATGTAAATCTCCTTCCTGAATGACTTGGAAATGTTTCCTCGATAAACTCTTAAATTAATCCCATGAGTAGATCGTGTATCTAGCCTCCCTCCATTGAAACCAAGCTAGGGCTTTCCCCTTCAAATATAAACCTGCTTTCATACGCTTCTCCTCCCCATTCAGCCCATTCACCACAAAATATCGCTCCACCTGGTACATTCGCCCATATGTGTCTTCCCCCTTGAAGATCGGTATCTTCAACTTCCTAACCCTAGCATCTCCACCTCAACT
>NW_018164444.1:9466075-9469365 GCF_001263595.1 Phalaenopsis equestris
ATGTATGTATGTATGTATATATGTATGTATCTATAATTGTCTAATTATGTGTATTTTGAGACATAAAGACAACATTTTCGCAATATATGCTTTATATTTCTAATAAATAATATGCATATATGATGATATTTATATGGTAACATAATAATATACTAAATTATGTATATATGAAACTTAATTTAAGGGAATAATCTTACTAAAATTAAAGATTTTTTTCCTTAAAAGCTCATTTATTATTTATAAAAGAAAAAATTGCCTTAGGATATCCTCATTAAAAAGTGTCCATGATAGGTCTTAAAACTTTAAACTTATTTTAATAATATTATTGCACAAATCTCAAAGAAGATCTAAAAATTTTGCAGCCCATCCATACTGAAAAATTGTTCATAATGTTTTGACACAATTTTTACCATCATAAAATGTTAAGTGAGTGCAAATTAAACATGTCGGTCGCATTAATCAAATTAAGATATAACATGAAATAAGATTAGAATAAAAATTATAGTAGAATGTTAAGATATAAAATGTATAGGAATGAGCTTGAAAATCATTATGATTATTTTTAAATTAGTATGCATTGTAGTAATTTGACCAAAACAAAATGTATTGCACTAATCTCAAAATAAAGACCATGATATCAAAGTCCACCTTATAATAACAAAGAAAAATAGATATGTTCTTGGTAATTACATATGATAAATGACAAGGTAAAGCGGTTATTTTATTGTTCTTTTGGGGAGAATTTAAATACATGCTACTCAATTTTCCTTCCCTTAAACATTCATTAACAACCTCCTGACAGAAGAAAAATTCACTTCATCCCATGTGTGAAAGGTTGGGGCTTAAGATATGCAAAATTACAAACTCAAAATTCATTTATTCCAAGGAGGTCATACATAAGCTTTAAGCAGAATGAAATGAGCTTCTTTCCATTTATCCATTTTGTGTACAGGATAAATTTTTGAAACATGTTATTTTTATAATAATTTTATTTAAAAAGACATAATAATAATTATTATTATTTATAAAACGATATCTACGCATGCCGCGACTACCCTTGGACTGGTGTGGCTAAGCCAGTTTAAGCATGGCCACACCTGAAAGTTGCAAGACGTGGCCACATTGGAAATTTATTGGATGTTTTCTCTCTGATATTCAAACAAAACTCAATTCAAGTTTTACTTGGTATTAAGGCTTAGAGTGATCTTGAGATTGAGAAATTAGATGTAAAGACTACATTTTGGCATGGAGAGTTCGAAGAAGACATCTATATGTAGTAATCTGAGGATTTCATGGTTAGAGGGTATTTCTTGGTTAGAGGAAAGGAGGTTGTTTTTTTTTTTTTGGGGGCTGAAGAAATCTCTTTACAGTTTGAAACAGTCTTCTAGGCAGCCGTTTAAAAGATTTGACTCGTTCATGATTGCTCGTAAGTTTAAGATAGGTAGTTGTGATAGTTGTGTTTACTTTCATAAAAATAAGAAAGGATCGTTTATTTTCTTGCACTTTTGTGTTGATGATATGTTGATAGCTGCTAAAAATAAATAAGATTTCAAGACGTTAAAAACTCGATTTATTAGTAAGTTTGAGATGAAGGATTTGGGAGATGCATGGAAAATATTTTGCATGGAGATTTAGAGCGAGAGAATTACGGGTAAATTATTTCTAAGTCAGAAAAGATAAATTAAAAAAGATTTAATATGCATAATACTTGGCACTCCATTAGCTGCACATTTCAAACTTTCATTGCTTTGTGTTCACAATCTAATTATTAGATTGAATATGTCTCGAGTTCCATATTCCAACATAGTGGGATATCTCATGTATGCTATTGTAAGTTCTCGTCAAGATTTATCAAAAACTATCATTGCAATTAGTAGATAAATGAGTAATCCAGGTAAAGAATATTAGAAAGCAGTTCAGTGGATCCTCGGGTATCTATGTGAAATAAAAAAGGTTGTTTCATAGTGTGGAAGGATTAAAGATCGAGTCATTGGCTATGTTGATTCAAATTCTGCTAGAGATCTTGATATAAAAAGAACACTTGCATGATACATGTTTACTATTGTTGGCTATGCGATTAGCTGGAAGGCTATTTTATAAACAATAGTGACACTATCTACAATTGAAGTTGAGTACATAACAATTATTGAAACTTGAAAAAAAGCTCTATGGCTGAAAGGTCTATTTGAAGAGCAAAGAAAAAGTCTGAAGATAATCACACTAATGTGTGAGTCAGAGTGTTATTTATCTCAATAAAAATCAAAATTTTCAAGAAAGTACTAAGCACATTGATGTTTGTAATCACTAAATTTGTAAAATTATTGCTCGTGGTGATATTTTTGTGAGCAAGATTAATACTCATAATAATCATGAAGATATGATCACTAAAGAATTTCAAATAGCTAAGTTTGGGCATTGCTTAGACTTAGTTGGTATTCATTTCTGATCATTAAAGCTTTGTAGAAGAGGTGGAGAAAATTCTACTATACAATCTTTGGAAGTGACACCGGTTTTGTGGATCATGCTTATCATCTCATAAAAAATTATGATAACATTGATTGAGGCTTTAGAAGGAACCTGTGAGCATACTAATTGAAGGTTTCAACCATTAGATCAAGCTTATAATTGCCTTTAGATTACAATTCGTGTGTTATTGCTTTATTGGTTCTATTTTAGGGTCTGTTTGGGGCAGCGCTTGCCCAGCTTCTCCTGATAAGCAGCTTATCCTGATAAGCTGCTGATGAGCAGCTGATCCGGATAAGCTGACTGACTGTCTAGTTTCAGCTGGTCGAAAACAACTGATTTGCAGCTGTTTCTGGAAAAATGACAATTTTACCTCTGTACATCAGCAATTAAATATTTATGAAACCGATTAGCCATCAATAATAATTTTATGAAACTAATTATATTAACTTATAATTTAATATTAATTAATTAACTATTGATTATATATTAATTATATTAATTAATACTCACTAGAATTTTATAAATTAATTAAAATCAATATATAATTTAAAATTTTTTATTAATTAATCATTGTACAGTTATATATTGATTTATCTAATTATAATTAATTTTGATAACAATATTTATTTAATTAATTAGTACTAATCAATTAAATTAATAAAAAATAAACTTAAAATAAGGTTAAATTAACGTTAAAATAAACTTAAAATAAAGTTAAATTAAAATTTAAACAATATTTATTTAATTAATCCTCATTTTCCACTCTTTTTTTTCTCCGTGAAACCCTTATCTGCGCCTTCCCCTTCCTCTTCCCCCTCCCATTT
>NW_018164444.1:9484478-9495034 GCF_001263595.1 Phalaenopsis equestris
TGAGAAAGCAAATAATAAACTGCAAATACAAGATGTTATTTTAAAAATTGATCAACATAAACTATATATAGAAAACAAAAGCCCCAAACTATAGTCATTGATTGAATAACATTTAGCATTAATGCATTTCTTATTCAATAGATTGTTTAATGTACATTATACGATTTTGAGGCTCATAAAATCTTCTTCACCTATAGCATAATATCGAGTCCAAGATCGAGCAATTATTTCATATAAGTCTCTGTCATTCTCATACAACTGAGCAATCTCTGGCACTGCTGGGTGGTATGTGATTGGTTCCACCAAAAGTGAGTGAATTGATGATAAAATTATTGATACATTATGAATAGGAGTCCATTGATTCTGGATAATGTTAGGGAAGATGACACCATTTTGATTAATGTTGGGATGAAAAATTTTAGTTTTGAAGTAGACCATTGGAAATTCAAAAGGGTAAGTAGATGGAAAACCAATAGAAATGTGAAACACTCCTTCAGCAAATGGGGTCTTAGCAGGTCCCATAGTAGTTATCTCCCAATGAAACAGGTCTTCACTTACTTTATGAATGATAAATGAAGTTGGAGGATCCATCCTCAGGGCATGCAACTCCAGTTGAATCCTATTTAATGCCATGTACAAAAACCTTCAACCTCAAGCACCACTATAATCACAAAATACGATTAGATTATCCCCCTTAAATTAGCTCACTGTTAGAGTTTTCTTACTATATCGTATTCCTTGCCTACTCCTGCTTTTTATTTTTACTTGATTCAACCTAATGCTTATACAAACATGCATATATAGAAGCAAGAGAAAGAAAAACAATGATGAAAATACATTGATGGAGAATTTCCATAACCATAAGAATACATTAAAAATGTATTAATTAACTGTACTTTATATATACTAAACTTTACTTGGAAAATATCCTCTTATTTCTTTTTTCTTAAAATATACCTACAAGTTCCATTAGGACAAAAATACCCCTGATGATGGATAACCTTTTATATTCTTGAATTACTCATTTGTCTCATTAATTATTTGATGAATTAATATTTTGTTTGAAGCTATGCTCTTTTCTTTTATCTCCTACCATCATCTCGAATTTCAACCTGGCTTGAATCTAGGTTCAAATCAATGGGGATAAACCCTAAAAATGGTGAAAGCATTAAAATTAAGGATCGGGTGATCGAGAATGACATTTGAAGGAGAAGTGTAGTTCTTGAAGGGAGAATTCGGGGTAGGTATTAATGAAAGGCGATAAAGTGTGAAGGAGAAGTATTTATAACAGGAGTTGGGGTCATGCGTGTATAGACCAACAACACCATGCAAAGAAGAAAAGCAGCTCATGATGGAAGTGATGGGGGCAAGCATAGATGGACAGTTCAAAGAATAGGAGGAGTTCATGTTAGGCAATGGCCAAACAAGATTAAGCTTAAGGTGGGTAATTACCCACCATCTAATTTGAGATTTATGTATAATGATTAAAAAAAATTAATATTGTTATATAATTTAGAAAATTTAGTAATTTTGCCCACTATCAATAAATTTCTTCTACCAATACCTAATTTTTTTCCAGACCTGTAAGACTGAAGCTGATTTTGCTTCTGGTGATAGGAGCATTGGGAAGGAGCATTGATGGACCAGTGATGGTTGTAAGGAAAAGAGAAGAGGGAGTGCTAGGGGCAAGCACTCTATGATCGCTGATGGTGTGTGAAGGAGAAAAAATATTCAAACCAAGGTTTTGAATCAAGTTTGAATAAATATTTGAATAAATGCTAGAGTTAGTTTTAAATGACTCGCAAGTCTAGTAAGTATGTGTCTAAGATTTACCCCTATATATATGTCGTGTACTCAGATTAGTTGGTCGGGCATCTGCTTGTCATTTGTAAGTCCCCTCTATATGCGTCGCATACTCAGATCAGTTGGTCGGGCATTTGCTTGTCGGTTGTAAATCTCCGCTGGTCTGGGGTTCGATTCCCCCCAAATGTAGGGTCTGACACTCAAATTCTTAGACACATGAGGGATGATCGGGGTTCGTATAAAAGCCACGGACTATTCTTTATATATATATATATATACACTACATATAATAACAAAACAAATAAGAACATTGATGATACGATATGAAGTGATGTTAACGCTTTCTAAAGGTTTTATTTCAAGGTATGTTGGTGGCAGAAACACGTCCACTTCATATTTCGATGAAGAAGTAGAAATATTGAAGACAAAAAATTCTTCAACCATTGAATTATGATAGCTTAAATTTCGATGAACATAGTATGTCATTTTTCTATGGACGATTGATCCATTGCAACACATGTTAGTCATCAATGATGATATCAAAAAAATTATTGTAAACATGACATGTGCTAAGCCATTAGTTAGTTATGTTGAAGTTGTTACACTTCCCCTTGATGAACCAAAATATGTTACCTCAACATTTTGACCCAACCGGCCGCAGATTTTTATAACTACAAATGATTGCCAAAAACTTAGCCGAAATTATATTCAACGTCCAGTGTGACTAAATGAAAATAAATAGTAAAACATCACACTATGGGTACCACGCAAGTATACGTATCGTTTCAAGTAATATAGAATTTTCCTTAAAAATACCAGTATCGATCCCAAGAGAAAAACCGAAATTCTATAATATTGATTTGCAAAACTTCTATCTAAATTGTCGATATTACAATAGAAAAATAACATCAAAATGTTGGTAATAGTTTAGCTCTAAATTTATACAGAAAATAAAAACATAGATTAAAAGACTGATAAAAATTAAAAAAAAGACTTTAAAAGAGAGTTTAAAATATTATAAAAGTTCTTTCCCGTTGCAAAGAGATGTCAATGAGTGTAGGAATTAAATGATAAAAAAGATAAAATAATTATTTTGCCAAATAGGAGCATTCTTATTATTTACCCCTTCTCAATGCTTGTAAGGTTACTATAGGAAAAGTAGTTAAAAATAGAGTCTCTCACCAGCTTGTGTAGTAGTGCTGAGTAAATTCTAGTCTCTCACTTCCAGATTACCCGTTGTGCTCTCTTTATAAAACCTAATAGAGACCCTTACAATCAAATCTCTAGACCGTATTGATAAAAGAATCTAGTTTGTCACCCTAGAAACATTAATTATATGTCCATCAAAACGTATTTTTCTATTTATTTGCACTCCCCTCAAGTGATTACAATGGCTTTGCCCAATATGGACTGTGGTACTCACTAGTTTGTGAAATCATAGCCCTCCCGTGTTAATATGTTCCACAACGGATTTTAACCATTCAAATGGCCAATTTGCAAATTCAATGAAGAACCCGTGAAAATACCATCACAATGCTTTAAAATAAAAAGAGATCTTTTAATCATTCTCATCCAAAATTAATTTCAATATAAAATGAGAAAGAAAGAGAACTACTCAGAATTCATGGAGATATAATAAAAAGACATAATTTATATTGAAATCCAAGTCTTACAATAAAAACTTAAACACAAATACAATATATTTATTTTTATATCTTCTCCTCTCTCTCTCTCTCTCTCTCTCTCTCTCTCTCTCTCTCTCTCTCTCTCTCTCTCTCTCTCTCTCTCTCTCTCTCTCTCTCTCTCTCTCTCTCTCTCTCTCTCTCACACACACACACACACACACACACACACACACACACACACACTAGACTCAACTGAACTCTCCAAAATGACACAAAATGACTCCTAAAAGACTCCCTTTTCATCCAAAATTTGGCCCTATTAAAAATCAGCAAGGGTCACTTCAAGCACCGTTTCAAAATTCGGTCAAATTTAGTGGATATTCTAGAAAGTCTGTTACTGGCGTTATAACACCTGTCTAGGGCGCTATAACACTCATTCAAATTGTCTATTGGTGCTATGACGCTAAGGGTGGCACTATGACACCATACAAAAATATCCATTTTTGCTCCATTTTGTCCTCATTTTCTTCAAATATTCATTCCACGTACCTGAAACTAAAAACAGTAAAGTATCTTCCTTTAAAGTGAAATATCATCAAAAATAGGCATAAAATGAAAATGAAATGCACACTAAAAATAGGTTATTCTTAGGTGGATCACATTTCAAAGTTGAAATTCAAGACCTTAGCAGTTAAGAATGATGTGACATATCATTAAACATAAAAATTATGTCAATTTATCTTTTTCTCTTTAGTCAACATCATATACTAATATTTTTAAATAATTATCTTTTTTTTTCAGCATAATGATGCTATCTATTGACACAGCTATAGTGAGAACATCAATACAACATTTTAGTGACACATTTGATAGTATTAACACAGATGTTCCTCCTAACAAAATTCATCACGGCTATGACATAATGGATAGTAAATCTATTGAAAACTCTAGTGATAGTAGTATTTCTTTTAGAGATAGAGAATGTTGTGGAATTAGTTAATTAAACTTTATTTATGTTATGAATTAATAAAATAATAATAAAATAACCATCACTGGTTAACTCGAGTATAACTAATTAAATTATGTTTACAAATGATCATGCTCAATACTATCAAACTACAAAAAAGTGGGATTAAAGTGTTGACATTGATTATCTTTTGAGAATACAACAAAGCTTCAGGAAGGTTATATTCTAGATGTGTTAGTAGAAAATATGTTCTTTATAAATAAAGTTAAACTATAATTTGTATTATAAGGTTTGCTCACTGAGAATAATGTAGAGTTTAAGATATTTTATTCTAACCAAGTAGGTACATAGTTATTTGCATACATCATGATCATCCATATATTTTTCAACATTTGCATTTACATGCATCAAGTAGGAAGCGATTAGGTGTAGGATGTAGAATCTCAAGAATAACTGCTCTACACGCATGCAAACACCCAATATTAATGATGAGTACATATGCAATGCACATCTAGCTTTATAAGTTATTTCATATTATTTAGTATTCTACAATAATTTGATCTAAAATAAAGGAGATTATAGGGGGCCTAAAAGCCATTTTTAATGTCAGGGTGTCATATATGAAAGTATGGGATGCAAGGAAAATGGAAGATATGACCATCTTTTGTATTTGGAAGGAGTCATATAAATGTCTCTATAAGTTCAAGGAGGATAATAGTTAGGTCAAGAGAAATTCAATGTATACAATAGAAGGGGGACAAACTAATTGCTTCAAACTTATCGTTTGAGTGATTTGTCCCTTAATCAGATAGAGGATTTCTTTTTTGCCCGTACTTATTTTGGATGAAACAACTTTATTAATAAAATAAAAGAGATATTACTCACTATTGTTGGAATTGATGCAAATAATGATCTCTTCCCATTAGAATTTATAACTGTTGAATCAAAATGTAATGAATGTTTGGTTTAGTTTTTATTAACCCTGCATGGCAGTAAACCGATGGTTAATGATAGAGATGATTTATGTAGAACATTTGATAAATAAAGCATTCACAATGCGGTGTAGTAAAAGAAAAAAGTGCAATAAAAGAGGAAGTGGTGGTACGTACATGCAGCCTCTGATGATATTTCAGCAAAAGTTGCAATTGTTAAAAACATAAAAAATTTTAAAATTTAAATATGAAATATATTAAAATATAATAATGTATGTTTGTATAAAACTGAATGGTAAATATATTAAAGATCAAAACTAGATATAAGTTTTTTTGAGCTAAGGATGGGATCAGCTTCAGAACATTTAGCAAGTATAATTCTTCTCAAGGGACTTTCGTAGGCAACCGTCAAAATTTGTGTGTATAAAGACCAACATCAGATATAAGCTAACGGCAAGACAATCAAGGGATGGCATCCCTTATCCCAAACAAGGTGACAGACAAGTGGACATGCAAAAAGCAACACCCAAATTTATAATTTATCATGCATATAAGTAAATTAGATTTTTCACCAGAGTCATTAGCAGCCAAAAATTAGCACCACAAGAAAATATTTTGTCTTGTTATTATATATTTTTATAAATCAGATGGTCCACAAGTCAAGGAAATTGTCAGGCTAGAGGTTTCAGCAACCCAAAAAAAAGCAAGGGAACTTCTCACCAAATATTGATGAATAGTAGTATCAAACCCGCACCCTCATTAAGTCATCGGGTCAGGACATATGGTATTCCATTATCCCAAAATCAACAATAGATGCCTTTTGCATTATTGTCTGTATCAGTAACACCTCCAACTTATGAACCCGCTCGGTGATCCATATAAAACCTTGTTAGTTTGGATACTTTCACGGTTTTGCAATAGTTTAACTTATGAAATTCTTAAAATGGATTAAGATTATTTTTATGAACAAGTTTTAGTTTGAAGGGTGTGAGTTATGTTTTAGTGAATTTTTACATTTTATTTGACTTTGGGGATTACTATATTTTAAGAATGATTTTCCTCAACAAATTATAGTAAGTTCAAATGTCCTTTAAAATGCTTAAGTTCTTGTTGGGATATTCAGGACGTGGCTCTAAAAAACCCAATAGTTACTTGAGTCATTCCAAGTTCATTTAGTTCTCCTAAATTGTTAAGTTATTTAATTAATTTTGAATTAAAAAATATCAAAAGAATATTGATAATCCAAGCTGTTTTTTTGTATACTTCTACATCTTAAGTCTAAATTAGCCTATGGGTAAAGGCCTTAGTCAATTCACAGTTTTATAATGAGAGTTATGCAAGTTAGACCGATAAGGGTATATCTATAATTATTAGAATCTCTTACAAACTCACCTCTAGGTTAAGTTTGAGCTTGCAACACCTATAGTGTTCTATTACCTTCATCTCACTTAACAAGTTTCACTTTGACTCTCAATGATTAGAAGTTATGCTTAGCTCACTATAAAACTCTTAGAGTTTTAGGGGTGTACTTGTAATTTTTATAAAATACATTAGATCTCATCAAGAGGAAAGTGGAATGCTCTCCAACTAATGGTGGGAGTTTAAATGAGTGAATTAAGGAGTTTCCAAGTTATATCTCTCACCATCCATTCATCCAAACTCTTACATCTTACTACTTCAAACAATTCACATATTTACATTTTTACCTTTTCAGAAAACTCTAATATCTAGGTGCGGATAAGTCGAGCGGTTAGATACATGAGATTGGTTGGGGGCTCCTATCGTAATATCTCTGTGACAAATTTTTTGAATTTATACATACATACATATATATATATATATATATATATATATAACCTAAGAAATGAAACATAAGAAATGAGAGAAAAAAAGAGATGAAGAAAGAGAAGTTAATAGTAATAATATATTTTGTCGTCTTATTCATAAAATGATCTCCTTATTTTTAAGGAAATGATGTAATATAGTGATATTACGAATTTATCTCTGCTTTAATTGGGTTGTACATGATATTTTAAATATTAGGGTTTAGGATTTAGGGTTTATATATATGTATATATGTATCTATGTATGTATATATGTATTAACAGTAATAATATATCATGTCGCCTTATTCATAAAGTGATCTCCTTATTTTTAAGGAAAATGATATAATATAGTGATATTACAAATTTATCTCTGCTTTAATTTGGTTGTACAATATATTATAATTATTTTACATACATGAGTCTATCACTCGGTTGCTCTCTGGCATGGTCGGTTCAGCTAAGCCGGTGTTGTTGGTCGGCTGAGCTTGATTAGCTTCGGGTTGGAGGACTGATTTGGTCAGCTACGCTTTTTTGATTTGTTGATATTGTCTGGCTGGCAGATCTTGATCCCTGGATGAGGGTTTCCAATTGGTGGCGCGAGACTAGGCTATCGAGTAGAGCGTGAGTCATTGTAACTCGATCGGTAGATCATTCCTCAACAAGGAGAGCTTGTTGGATGAATATAAGACTATTATATTTTTAATTACCGGTCCCTCATGAGAAGACTGGGGGGCGTCCGTAGAATGGTTGGTGATAGCGAGGAATTAGATTCTTTCCTCGAGTCGGATCTACAGGAAGGTAAGTCAATGCCTTTGGTCAGCTTTCTTACAGTGCTAAGTCCGAATGCTTATCCGTCTTACTTTTGTCTGATTGGTTTTTATTCAAATAGTTTGGTCGTTTGGTCAGCCTTCTCCTTTGGCTCGAACGGCTACGTCTGATCGGATAAGTGGACCTGCTTTGTTGTACATCATCTCTTCTGTACAGTCGATTCACCTCGGGATATGTGTTGGCAGAATTTGAATGTATAATAAATATTATTATATTGAATTAAACGGTTGTGAGTTTTTTTTTACTAGATGGGTGTGTTAAAAAAAAGGAAATTTACATACATACTGCAATATTCTTATGTAGCTGTGAATGTCTAACACTTAAATTAATAATAATGATATTTTTTATATAATATCAAAAATTTGAGTGGCATGTATGTAAATATGAACTTTAGGTGTTAGATATGTAAATATATAAGAAATGTGTGATATATTTTAAATTAAATTATGTTTAATAATTAAATGAAACTTTAATCTTGCTTATTTTATTACAAATATAATATCATAGAATTCATCCTTATATGATCTGATCATACGTTGCCACATAATTAAGATATATTTATGTTTAAAAAAAAGGTAACCTTATAAAAATATAAAAATAATAAATATATATATGAGCTCTAGCTCGGTTAATAGATATATATCTTCAAACAATAATAATTTAATTATAAGCCCTTTGCAGGGCTTCTGGTAAAATTAACAAATTATATCATCAATAGATAGCATGACATCAACATGATTTATGCCTAACTAAAGTGTGCTATGATATGAGGCATTATGAGTTTGTGGAAGAATTACATAATTATATAACATTTAATTCCTATGGATTTACATATCTAGCATCTAAACTTTAATTTTTACATATGTCACCTGACCTATGCATGAGGTGAATTTCACTTTAAAAAATTTTAAATAGTGGTACAATTTATGTGATATGAAAGATTTGGGCGGTATAAATGTTACAAGTAATGTTTAGATATTAGATATATAATTGAACTTAGTGTCTCTGCCAGATAAACCCAATAACTCCAAACTTGGTTCAACCCGGGTCCAATCAAGCTGTTTAAGTGCAATTTGAAGATTTGGACGGTCGATTGAATGGTTAAATAGATTCAAGATCTGATAGCTTATAGTCAAATTGAGTGCATCAATGAGACGAAGCGAACGAGCTCAAGATCACTCAGCATTGGCATTATGAAGGCACTTAAATTTTCATAAAATATTATCTGATCATGAGAATCACTCTAGGTTCTCTGAAGCAGTTATCCAGATTAATTTAGCATTTAAATAGAGTCTCACTCTCTTCATCAGGAGCGAATATTACGTGTGGTATTTGTATGTATGAATTGGTTATATGGAGGTGTATTGAGGTTGTATTGGGGTGGTATTCACATCAATGCCACCGCAACACCACCTCAATACCATCAATCCTCAAGTAGCTCGTCCTCACATAATATGTTTTATTTTCATGAGGGGGACCTAGACTTGGAAGAAAAAGTTGGAACTTCAAGCGTTTAAGGGTTCCAGAGCTCAATTACTGGAGAGACCGCCACCAACTAGTCGTCATCGCTGTCAGACCACCGTTATCATTGCCCGACCACCGCTTTCGAGTTCCTGTAGTTGGACCACTGCTTGTCAGCCTTCACCGTCGAGTCGTTGTTGTCTTTAACAAGCCCTGTTGTTAAACCACCAATTCCTAGTCATTGTTGTCGAGCCACTGTCACGACCTAACCACCGACGGGCCACCACCATATGACCGACGCCGACACCAAATCACTGTTGCCTGAGCTTCGCCATTGTTGATGTTGGAGAACCGACATTATCGTTGAAATACCATTGTCGGCACAATCAGACATCAAACTTTTTAGTCCTCGGCCTCTATAGTCGGTTTTTCTTCACATAAATCAGATCATTGCCACTTACTCAGCATTTTTGCTACTTCTCTAGTGAAAATCATCTCCCACGTGTATAATATTGCTTCCGGCTATTTAAGAGCTGATAAGGTTTTGTAACATATATCGACACAATGACATCATTTCAATTGGGCCAGACCCCATGGCTTTGGTCCCTTCAGGTTTTCCATGTAGAAACTCAGATTTTTTTTTGTCAATTTATTTTTATCTATGTGTGTGTCGGATCTTTGTACAATAATAAAATGTTAATATATCACTCTGCTACTATGAATTTAAGAGCACACAACTTCTGACTATTCACTTTGAAACTCTGCAAGCATAAAAAGATCATATTCGACCATAACTGAGGAATCCATCTTATTAGTAAGAATCATGTTTCCTCCCAAAGTCAGGTCAAGAAAAGAATGTTCCTGCGATTTCGGTTCAAAGCGATCATCATCAGTTTCGAACCCCATGGAGAGCTCAACTAACCAGCTCAATGATCGACCGTTGCATATGTGTTTTAATGTAAGAAAATTATAATAAGATTAAGCAATCCCTTGAACGTTATCTATTCTTTGGAAGCAATGTAACATCCTCACTGCCTCAGCTAAGTTTAGGAAGCACCATCCCATTGGTCTCGTTCAGCCCATCTTATATGTCAAGAGTTTATTCTTCAGCAGG
>NW_018164444.1:9495232-9501289 GCF_001263595.1 Phalaenopsis equestris
TATGATGAGAAGTATTTTTAAAAAAATTAGTTGACTTCAAGGCTACGAGGTTTTAGATTTATAATCAATTAAAAGTATTAATTAAGAAAATAGAATAAAAATATTTAAATTAGATTCAAATGATGTTTTAATTATTGCTCCAATCCTTAATATCTTATGGCTACATGATTATTGTTGTCAAAACGGCTCTTTGTTCATGAACGGCTCATGTTCAGCTCGCTAAGCAAACGAGTCAAATACAAACACACTTTTTGAGCTCGAAATATAAACGAGCGGAACATGGGCTCTGCTCGAGCTCTGCTCGTGTTCGGCTCATTTACACCCCTGCAACGTACTAGCTCCTTGTGGGCGCACCGGCTCTATTTCAACTAGAGCAACCTCCCTTACCTTGTTCGAAGCTGAGCCTAAGATGTTGACGGTCACGGAGACAACCTTTCCTCGATTATTTTTCTCTCCTAAAGCGATCTACTCTTCTCTCAGGCATTCTCTTCTCTGAAAACTGTCTACTTCCTCTAGCGAAGGGCTTTCGCGAGTAATGCCTCTCCCAAAAACTTCACCTTTGCTCTAGAATATCTCTCATCCTGAGATGTCGAAGGAAATCCCTCTCAAACTGAAGGAGAAGTGTGAAGTTTCTTATGTGAAAAGTCTGCAACCTTCACACAATGTCTCATATCTACGACAGAGAGTAACCCTCAAACAAGAGCACAACTACCAAGAGTAGTGATTTTAAAAGCTTATTTATTTCTTGTTTTTCTTTCCTTATTGACAAGGTAACGACATCAGCACAGAAGCCAATTCGATTTCAAATCACATTACAGGCAAAAATATTACATCATTACTACGCACGTTGAGTAACGTGCATAGCCAATGTACCCCATGCAATAAAAAAAACAGCGCGGTAACACGGGAAATATTCCCCCATGTGTTATTCATGTGTTATTATGTGTTATTTATGTGTTGTTATGTCCTGTGAATATTTCTGGTGTTATAATAACACAATAACGCATGAATAACACACAATAACACATGAATAACATGGGGGAATATTCCCCATGTTACTGCTCCGTTTTTTTCTCTGTCTGTGATATTCTCTCGTGTTATTCTGGTGTTATTATATGTTATTCATGTGTTACTGTGTCCTGAGAATATTCTTGGTGTTATAATAACACAATAACACATCAGTAACACATGAATAAAACACAATAACGCATGAATAACACGAGAGGGGAGGAATATTTTCTTGTCGCGTGATTTCATTGTGATTCCAACAAGGGCACAAGGGAGTTTTCAAAATCCACTTATCTTTATCATTGCTCATAAATGCATATATTTCTTAAACATTCAAGTTGGACAAAAAATGGGAATTATGAGGATCATCAACTCATGACTACTCTCCGAGGAAAAGCCGAAGTCACCAGGTGGAAGAAAGTCTTTTCCTTGCTCACAAAAGCAATTTCTTCTTAACTAGTCTAACTCTTCTTATTCTAACTTATTACTTCTTGATATGACTTTAACGAAAAATCAGTATCTAACAATATTTTTAATTAGTGATAAATTACAAAATATATGTGATTAAATTAATGGCTTCTACGAATAATTTTCTCCGAAATTGATTGAAAGGAAAGAATATAGCTTTATCTATGTATCTTTACTCTTATGGCTTATTAATTTTTTGGCAAGGGCATGCCGGTCATGAACGCAGTCGCACAGTCTATTTGGAATAACTTTCTGTTTGATTTGTTATTCAAATTGCCGACATGATTCTGTTTGGGGAACTGATTTCTTACTATTTCTCATAAATTTCTCTGGTGGAAATTTATTTTTTTTTAAATTTGAGTTGTTAAAGTATGGTAGTCGTAGAGCTGTTTCTTTTATAGTAGATACAGAGCTGTTTCTTTTATAGTAGATACAGAGCTGTTTCTTCAATAGATGTGACTGTCCAAACAGAGCCGGAGTAATTCGATGACACCGAGTCCAAGTCTTGCTAGAGATTAGGGGTCTCTTTAGGTCAGTTTTCCACCTCCTTTGTGTTCCATATTGTTATCACAATTTTATGAGGGGACTATTTTCTAGAAATTTGTTTGACAGGAAATTATATTTTTTTTTCAATTTGACCTGTGGATGTAAGAAACTTTTGATTGATTTGTTGGAATATATATATATATATATATATAAATATATTATATATATATATATAATTCTCATTAAAACTTTTTAAGTAGTTATTTTGTCCACCACAACTTTACAATTACTTTTTTAAAAAGTTGCGGTAATTCCAAACCGACCCAAAATCAACTAATTTTGATTCTAAGTTAGGGTTGCATCTTTCATTAAAAATTAATGAATAAATTAATTTCTAATTTTCTCAATTTGAGCCAAAAGAGGCTCTAATCATGAGTTAAACTGGATGAACATTTGAGCCAATTTTCAATTGGACAACTTGAATTAGACCAATGAGGCATTTTTTTCTGCACCACTATAATAAGAATCAAAAGATATTCAAGCACCACTAAAAAATGAAATGCAAAATTAATCTACTATGATTAGGTCCGTAAATGAACCAACATGTTTGACGAGCAACTCATATTTCACTCGATTAATACTTGATTATGTTTGTTGAAATTAGTAAATAAATAAGTATGATTTTTTTTAACTCAAAGGTTAAATGAAATGTTTCATTAAAATAAGTTAAAATAATTTTGTAACTATGAGGGGGGAGGTGGCGGCCTCTACCTACGAAGAAACAGCCAGTCCAACCTCCCTGCTGAATCAATAAATCCCTGATGCTGAATCTACTGGTTCCGCCCAAACAAGCCCCACGTCAAGAAGTATCTCAACAACTCACTTGAAAAGACATTGATGTGACCATAATCAAACTAGTCAAGTTGGCTCGCAAGCCAACTAGCCTAACCTCAACGTCTAGCTCGTTTAATAGATGAGCTTGACTTTGAGCACGGGGTTCGATAAACTTGTCCCACAAACTCGTTATTGAGTCGTGCTAGAGCCGGCTCGCCTCTATTACACCCCTGCTCAATATTAATAAGAAGCAATTTTAGAGTCATTAACAATAAAATAATAATAATAATAATAATTCAACCAAATCTTTTTCAAAAAAAAAAAAAAGAAAAAAAAAAGAGAAAGAAAAACTTATTTAAACTCCCACCTTCGCCTTAAAGAATTAAAGAATGGAACTTGATGCTCGATCTTTATCTTTATTCTTTGCTGATAAGAACTATTGCGACATTTATTCGGTCCCTGAAAAGAATTTTTTTTTTATACATAACAAAATAAGAAAAAAAATTAAAATTAAATTATGTAAATAGATGCCTCATTTGAATAAGCTTATTAAATTATAATATCAATGGTATCCCATCAACAACACATTTTCATCAGGTGATTTGAGATGTGGCACAGATCTTGATGTAATTTTTTAGAAAAACATTCAAACTTTGATTTCCAGAAATTTGAAATTCGTAAATTTATAATCAAATTGATCGGTCTGACGAGACGGACCTAAGAACGCCAAGATTGGTCTAATCCAAGTCAACTCAAGTCTAATTCGAGCCATTAAACCATTTTTGGAATCTTCTAGTGCACAATTGGAATGTTAAATGGATTTCAAATATGAGTAGCTTATAGTCTCCAGAAGATGAATCCAACGAGCTTAATATCACTCTATTCCAATATCATTAATGCACTCAAATGTCCACAGAATGACGTCTGATCAATGGAACCTCTTTGGAGCGTCCGAATGAGTCGTCTGGATTCCTTCCTTAATTAAAAGGAGGCTTCTCACAGACTCTATAAATAGATTTTTACATTCTTCAAGAAAAGAGCTCTGAGAGATTGACATTGAACTAAAAGAAGACCAAAGTTTTAAGGAGTATAACTCTCGTGCTCTACACTGAATATCCTATTAATGTTGTTCGCTTCTATCACTGCCGACCACCGTCCACCACTACCCGTTGGTCGCTGTCAACAATTATCGACCATCACTTCCTCCTTGATGAAGTCCTTGTTGGAATCACAATGTACGTTGCAGAATCACGTCGTACATTGCAAAACAACAAAACGTCATGAACATTGTGATAGAACTCAATAAGAAGATGGTATAACAATTCACCCTGAAAATAGTGCAATAACACACCTTGAAGATGACGTAACAACATATCTTGAAGGCGGTGCAAAAACACATTCTTAAGATGGTATAACAACGCAACTCTGCATATGGTGACCCTCTTCAGATTCCTGAGGTTCTCTCCTCACAGCTCTCTCCTATGGTCTACAACCCTACGACCTACATGGTTCATAATAATTGTGCCTCTTCATTATTGCCTTCGCGACCAATGGACACTATCCCATGTGAACAACTATAGCATAAGTGTCTTGCAGCTCTTGAAAATTCTGATTCTGGCCTTTGCAATCTACGGAAGTTATCACAGCTTGTGCAGACTCAACTTTGGCCACTACAGCATACTGACAGCATCATAGCTCGTTTAGCTCCCAAATTAGGCCTCTGCAGCCTACATATCTTATCACAACTCATATAGATTTCAAATTTTACCTCTACGACCTATGGATTCTATCACAACTCATGCAACTCCCTACTCCTGCCTCTGAGGCCTACAAAGGTTATCTCAGCCATGCAGCTCCCAATTCTAGCCTCTGCGATCTACTGACATTATCTTAGCTCATGTAGCTCCTAACTTCTGTGGCCTATGAAAGTTATCTTTGCTCTTGCAGCTCCCAACTATGGCTTCAATGGCCTACAGATGTTTTCACATTTCATGCAGCTCTCTACTGCAGTCTTTGCAACTTATGGACATTATTGCATCCCATGCAGTTCCCAAATTGACCTCTATGGCTTACAGACATTATCATAGTTCATGCTTCTCCCAAATCCAGCCTCTCTGATCTACAGACATTATTACAGCTCACCACTACAGTTTATATGACCAACTACAACCTACACAACTCACAGATCATACAGCTCCCCACTTTGGCCTTTATGACCTACAAAAGTTATTACATGTCACCATTATGGCCTATATGACTAAATACGACTTACATGGCTCACGTCTCTTACAAATCTCTAATAGGGCTTATAAGGCCAACCAACCCTTCTGAAGCAATTATCTATGATCCACATGGACAATTATTACCATAGATTTCAAATACAACTTATACGACAAGTTAGCGCTACAGACATCGTCCACAACATTCTGGACGGAGTACTCTCTCCATGCCATCAAATAAATGGCAAGCCCATCTTCGGATGGTATCGGCAGTTTCTCCTCAAAATTTTAGTACTTTCATTGACTTTTAGAGAGAAGATTTTCCACGTATTGGTATCTCAACAACACAAGAAATCTCCTCTAGAAAATACCATAACGATTCAAATACAAGATTTTCTTAATGCTGTTTTTAACAAATTTACATTTAAAATGAGCATCTTGATAATATATACAAAACTTAAAAGAACATATAAAAAATGTTTTTTTTCTTTTTAGTGAACATAGCTTTTCTCCCCTGTTGATTATTTAAATTAAAATATCTTCAACACTATTTAGTGTTAATCTTATAAAAATATCAATATCCAATAGTATCAAATTATATAAAAAAAAATACAAAAACAAAATCCTTAACATATAGCTGCCTATATAAAGAGCGCTTTGGGCACACAAATACTAAGGCCAAGCTCAAAAATTCTCTCATGGCTCCACCAACGGCTCACATATCCTCCTCCGACCTCAACGGCCTCAGCTCCATCCACAACCTGCTAGCAGCATTCAAATACTTTGACGCAAACTCCGACGGCCTCATCATCATGGACGAGCTCGAAGCCATCATCGAATACCTTGACTTCAGCTCCGGCGCCACCGCCTCCGCCGCCCGAAATAATGAGGCAGCAGAGATGATGAAGCAAGGTGACACGGATGGCGACGAAATGCTAAGGTTTGACGAGTTCATGGGCTTGATTACTTGGTTGCCATCTACAAAGTCATTTTTAAATCCCTTGGGGTCGGGGGTTTGAACCCGCATATGTGCCGATAAGTC
>NW_018164444.1:9502288-9512829 GCF_001263595.1 Phalaenopsis equestris
TGCTCAGAATCTATGCTGACACAGTTTTGATGTATAATAAACAATATAATATTGAATTAAACGGTTGTGCTTTTTTTACTAGATGGGTGTATTAAAAAAAAGAAAATTTACATACATACCACATAATTCTTATGTACTTGTGAATGTCTAACACTTAAATTAACAATTCATATAATATCAAAAATTTGAGTGGCATGTATGTAAATATGAAAGTTTGGGTGTTAGATATGTAAATATATAAGAAATGTGTGATATATAAGTAAGAAATTCAGGTCAGGATAATATTCAGACAAAATAAGGTCTATAATCTATTCATCTTTAATATGTTTAGATTAAATTATGTTTAATAACTAATTGAAACTTTGATCATGCTTATTTCAAAACTAATATCAACCTAGTAAACTTTGATCATACTTTGCCACATAATTAAGATATATTTATGTAGCAAAAGGGCAACCTTAACCAAGCAACATGATGAGCCACAAATTAATTATAAAAAAAATAAAAAATAAAAAATATACAAAAATTCACAAATCATATCATCAAGAGATAGCATGACATCAACATGATTTATGCCTAACTAAAGTGTGCTATGATATAAGGCATGATAAGTTTGTGGAAGATTTACATACTTGTATATCATTTAATTCCTATGTATTTACATATCTAGCATTCAAATTTCAATTTTTACATATGTCATCTTATCTGTGCATGAAATGTATTTCACTTTAAACAATTTAAAATAGTGGTATAATTTATGTTATATGACAGGTTTGAGTGGAATAAATGTAGCAAGTAATGTTTTGATGTTAGATATATAATTGAACTTAGTGTCTCTGTAACATGAACCCAATAACTCCAAATTTGGTTCAACCCAAGTCCAATCAAGCCCAGATCAAGTTGTTTTAACTGCAATTAGAAGATTTGAAGGTTCGATTGAATGGTCAAATGGATTTAAGATCTGATAAGCATATAGTCAAATTGAGTACATAAATGAGACGAAGAGAACGAGCTCAATATCATTCAACTTTGACATTGAGAAGGCACTTAAATTTTCATAAAGCATTATCTGATCATGGGAAGCACTCTAGGTCCTCTGATGCAGGGGTCCAGAATAATGTAGCATTTACGAATGATGCCACTCCCAAACTTCATAAAAGAGTCTTACTCTCTTCATCGGGAGTGAATATTATGTGTGGTATCCGTATGAGTGAATTGGTGATATTGAGGTGGTATTGGGGTGGTATTCACCTCAATACTATCTCAACACAGCCTTAATACCACCAATCTGCAATTCAAACGGCAACTTTCGATTGGGTAAAAATACCTCCTGGTCTTCTGTCAGTCGACCCTTCTTTGTTGCACTTCATCTCTTACGAACGGTTAAATCTGGTTAAATCTGCTCAGAATCTATGCTGACACAGTTTTGATGTATAATAAACAATATAATATTGAATTAAACGGTTGTGCTTTTTTTACTAGATGGGTGTATTAAAAAAAAGAAAATTTACATACATACCACATAATTCTTATGTACTTGTGAATGTCTAACACTTAAATTAACAATTCATATAATATCAAAAATTTGAGTGGCATGTATGTAAATATGAAAGTTTAGGTGTTAGATATGTAAATATATAAGAAATGTGTGATATATATGTAAGAAATTCAGGTCAGGATAATATTCAGACAAAATAAGGTCTATAATCTATTCATCTTTAATATGTTTAGATTAAATTATGTTTAATAACTAATTGAAACTTTGATCATGCTTATTTCAAAACTAATATCAACCTAGTAAACTTTGATCATACTTTGCCACATAATTAAGATATATTTATGTAGCAAAAGGGCAACCTTAACCAAGCAACATGATGAGCCACAAATTAATTATAAAAAAAATAAAAAATAAAAAATATACAAAAATTCACAAATCATATCATCAAGAGATAGCATGACATCAACATGATTTATGCCTAACTAAAGTGTGCTATGATATAAGGCATGATAAGTTTGTGGAAGATTTACATACTTTTATATCATTTAATTCCTATGTATTTACATATCTAGCATTCAAATTTCAATTTTTACATATGTCATCTTATCTGTGCATGAAATGTATTTCACTTTAAACAATTTAAAATAGTGGTATAATTTATGTTATATGACAGGTTTGAGTGGAATAAATGTAGCAAGTAATGTTTTGATGTTAGATATATAATTGAACTTAGTGTCTCTGTAACATGAACCCAATAACTCCAAATTTGGTTCAACCCAAGTCCAATCAAGCCCAGATCAAGTTGTTTTAACTGCAATTAGAAGATTTGAAGGTTCGATTGAATGGTCAAATGGATTTAAGATCTGATAAGCATATAGTCAAATTGAGTACATAAATGAGACGAAGAGAACGAGCTCAATATCATTCAGCTTTGACATTGAGAAGGCACTTAAATTTTCATAAAGCATTATCTGATCATGGGAAGCACTCTAGGTCCTCTGATGCAGGGGTCCAGAATAATGTAGCATT
This sequence comes from Phalaenopsis equestris, assembly GCF_001263595.1. Lineage (NCBI taxonomy): Eukaryota > Viridiplantae > Streptophyta > Magnoliopsida > Asparagales > Orchidaceae > Phalaenopsis > Phalaenopsis equestris. The sequence goes on from NW_018164444.1 coordinate 9,504,816, forward strand.
TACGAATGATGCCACTCCCAAACTTCATAAAAGAGTCTTACTCTCTTCATCGGGAGTGAATATTACGTGTGGTATCCGTATGAGTGAATTGGTGATATTGAGATGGTATTGGGGTGTTATTCACCTCAATACTATCTCAACACAACCTCAATACCACCAATCTGCAAGTAGCTCGTTCTCACATAATATTTTTGTCTTCATGAGTTGGACTTGGACTAGGAAGAAAAAGTTGGAGCTTCAAGCCTTTAAGGGTTCCAGAGTTCCATCACTGGTCGGACGGCTACCAAATAGTTGTCGTCGTCGAACCACCGTCATCATTGCCCGACCACCGCTGTCGAGTTTCTATCGTTGAACCATTACTTTCTGCCCACCATTGACAACTCATTGCTACTGTTGACAAGCCGCTACTATCAAACCACCACTTCCTATTCATTGTTATCGAGCCGCTGTCACCACCAAACCATCGTTGCCTGATCATCATCGTTTGATGACCTCCACCGTCGAACCTTGATTATCTAACCAATGTCGTCTGGCCGCCGCCACCGAACCACCACCGTCCGACAGACGCCGACACCAATGACTATTGTCTGGCCTTGCCCATTGTTCATGCTAAAGGACCACCATCGTCGTTGAAATACCACTGTCGCCACAATCAGTTCTCTGCTACCCAGCCATCACTTTTGTCACTGCTACCTTCGATACTAACATCAGAATTTCTAGTACTCGACCTTTATCGTCAGCTTTTCTTTACAGCAATCGGATCACCGTCACTTCCTCAACATTTTCTGCTACTTCTCTAGCAAAAGTCATCTACCACTCGTGCAATATTGCTTCCGGCTATTCAAAAATTAATAAGATTTTGTAATATATATCGACATAGTGGCGTCATTTCAATTGAGACAGTTGCCCCTTCAGGTTTTCCAACGTAGAAACTCATACTATCTTTTCTGTCATTTTCTTTTTACCTATATATGTGTTGGATCTTTGTACAACACTAAGATGTTAATATATCACTCTATTATTATGAATTTAAAAGTACTCAACTTCCGATCATTCACTTTGGGAAAAATCCATATGACCATTCAAACTGAAGGAGAAGTGTGAAGTTTCTTTATGAAAAGTCTGCAACCTTTAGACAATGCCTAATACACCCAACGGAGAGTAACCCCAAACAAGAACACACAACTAACACGAGTAGTGATTTTAAAAACTTATTTATTTTTTAATTTCTTTATCATCACTCATAAATGCATATATTTCTTAAACATTCAAGTTGGACAAAAAATGAGAACTATGAGGCTCATTGACTCATAACTACTCCCTGAAGAAAAGACAAAGTCACCAGGTGGAGGAAAGTCCTATCCTTGCTCATAAAAGCAATTTCTTTGCACCCATCAGTTAACAGTGTCAGTAATTAAAAAGACTAAACCCAGCATAGCTGTAAGGTATGACTCATATACCATAAGAGTGATGCTGGAATGAAGCAGAGCCGGGCGGAACGAAGCGGAAAAATATGTCCAAATTATGAGAGTTTCATTATGTGGATTGGGGGTACGGGAGAAACGGCCCGCGGTACGGTACTAGAGTAATTTGAGAATTACATATTGTACTCCAAGGTTTTATCTAAGGTTATGTATAGGCATGTTTGTAATCCTATGTTATTTTATGTTGTATTCTATATCATGTACTTTTTTTTCTGGAGTTGAAAGAAAGTCACCGCTCTGCTCCCGAAGACGTAGGCATCTTTGTCGAATCTCGTTAAATCTCTGTGTTCTTCTGATTTTGTCTCGATTCTTATTTTTCTTCACCATAATTTCTCAACAATAGCTAATAAAATAAAATTATAAATTTAATTGTACTTAAACCTCTATAAATAGATGAAGCATACATTCAAGAGGGCTCGTCACTCTTCCTGTTCATTCTCTCTGTTTGTATTCTCTCTCCTTATTTAAGCTTTATTTCTTGAGTGTGATTCACGAACAAACTCGAATGCAACTCATTTAATGATTAAGGTTTTAATACAGTCTGAACATATAATTAGCAATAAAACAATGTGGGATAAAAAAAATCAACATTTTAAGGTCAAAAATAAGAACAGATTTTATTACCAAATGTAAAATGGAAAAAAAAATGAATTTAAATTTTATTTAAACCCATATGGGTCATTGAAATGTGAGATGAAAAAATAAATATAAATAATAAATAAATGAATAATAATAAAAGATAAATATATGATGTTGAATCCCATCACAGCTCCTCATCCATATAGTCATCATCAAAGTCATCACTGCAAAACAATGAAAAGTCTTAGTTATAAATTATAATTTTGATTGATAAAGTGCAAAAAAAAGTGTATTTACATGCATGCCATATAATTCTTTTATATTTACATATTTAACATCTAATTTTTACACAATTCCTGTGTATTTACACATATTGATCGTTTACATTTATAACATCCAAATCTGTAGTATCATATCAAAATACCACCTTTTTTAACTTTTACGAAGCCAAAATGTATCTTTTCATGCATAGGGGTTGCATGGTATCTATGTAAAAAAAATAATTTTATGAAAAAGTGTGAGCACAAATTGCAAGGATAGGAGAAAAAAATATTACATCAGGACTCTTGATGCATTCGGAGTCTAACGGTGGGGCGTCACATGTCAAGTGAGCTCTACCATTTTTAACACCAGCAATACCAGTGCATTACGATAGGGCTCACTTGACACGTGGCACCCCGCCATTGGACTCTGAACGCAAGCTATGTTAAGAGTTCTGATGTAATATTTTATCGGATATAAACGATACCTTTCATCACAATGACTACTAAGGTCCTGGCAAAGGGCCTTCCCAATTTGTCCCGGTCTTAAAACGCTTCTTTTTATCAATTCAACGAGCTGCAAATAGGGATTTTTTGTAATAAAATCTCAATGAGTGAAATCAACAATAACATTAGTAGTGCACCTGAAGAAACTTGACCAATAGGGAATTGAAAGTAATTTTAAGAGCCCATTTGGGATTTTTTTTTTAATAATATTATTTTTTTATTTTTTTAAATTTGTTTTGTTTAGGCAATTACATACAGATCACCCGAAACTTATTATTTACAAATCAATCACCCTCTTTCATCCCTTTTTCAATTAAATCCCCAACTCATATTTTTCATTTTATCAAATTGTCAATAGTTTAATCGTGGCATGCATAATGCATTGGCTCGGTAGTTCAAAAAAATCATCTAGGTGGTTAATATGTAAATATCAATGTTTTGGGTGAGTGGTTAATTTGTTAATATTAATGTTTTGCTTGGTTTGCATGTATATATTCCTAAAATAAAAAATTTTATTATGTTATAATATGTTTAAATTGTTTTCAAAAACACTCAATTTTTTTTTTTTTTTTGCCGCTTTGACTATTTTTAAAAATAAAAAATAAAAACATAAAAAGATGCACTAAATAAAAATTTACATACGTGCCACCCAATTCCTATATATTTACATACCTAACACCAAAACTTTGATATTCACATTTATACCACCCAAATCCTTCATATCATATAAAAAACACTACCATTTTAACATTTGAAAATGAAATAGACATTTTCATGCCTGGTAAGTTTGCATGTATATAAAAGCTAAAGTTTCGGAGTTAGATATATAAACACAAAAATTGAGCGGTATGTAGGGCTGTAAACAAGCCGAGCTTGAGCGAGCTCAGGCTTGGCTCGTGTTCGGCTCGATTAAAATATATGTGTTCGTGTTCGGCTCAAAATTGGCTCGTTAACCTTAAATTGAGAAAAATAGATGTAAAGTGTGGGATTCGAACCTGGATCAAATATATACAAAAGAATGCACTAACCACATTGTCGCGTGAGGTGTTATGATTTAAACTTAGACATAAATTTATATAATATATTATTATACAAATAGTATATACAATATATTGTTATATAAATAGTTATATTATATAATTTTTTATTTCGAGCTAAAACAAGCCGAACACGAGCGAACAATGAGCTTTTTTAACTGGTGGTAAGCAAGCATTAATATGTATGTAAATGAAATCATGGTAACAGGAAGCTTTAAAAATTTGTTCGAGTTCGGCTCATTCGCGAACAACGAGCTTTTTTAACAGCCCTAGCGGTATGTATGTAAATGAAATCATGGTAACAGGAAGCGATAATGTTACACATGCTATGAAGAACATGAAAATAATATATTAAACTGCAAGTAGTTAAAAGTATGACAAAGTGTTGCTCACCTCATCTTTTGTATCTTCCAATAACCTGTTTGGCCATAAGAGAAGCCATGTTAAACTGGTGGTAAGCAAGCATTAATATGAATTCTTTTTAAAGCATTGATATGAATTTTTATTGATTAAAATCAGAAAAAAAAATGAAGAATACTTGGTTTAGAATCAAGGAAGAATTGCAAAAAATATTGCATCTAGGGTCTGAATATAAAGTTGCTTCCGGACAACGGACAGGGTCCACCAGGAGGAAAAAAAAACCTCCAGTGGATCTCGTTCGTTGTCCGGTCGTAGCTTTCCGTCTGGACTCCAGACGCAATATTTTCTCGAAGAATTGACAGCAATAAAAGAGGAAAGAAAAGCGAAGGTATGGGTTTTAAAGTTTTGTGTTAGAGACAATTATTTTATGTAAGGAAAAATGTAATGTTTACTTTATAGATTATTTAGTACGCTTCTTTGAACAATAATATTAGATATTTGCATAATAATTTAGTGCATAATAAAGAGATGATTAATTATTCATTAAGTTGCTGTAAATTTAACATATTATTTAACTATTCTTTCATGACAAGCTCTGCTAGTGTAATATAAGTGATATGAGAAAGTTTGTTTACATGAGAAAAAACTATTGAACATAGATAGTATATTATTTGGGTTTACATGTTTTGTCACTTTTATTATATAACTTGTATTGTCGTATCACTTTAGATGAAGTGTATTTGTGGCTTGTGAATTAGTGGCTCTTTTCTAGTTAAATGTTATTGTGAACTATTATTACTAGTATTACTTTCATCATCTGACCGTTCGATCTCACTTTGTGGTTAACTCCACGCTCCTGAGTCGATTGTGATAAGTTATATATCTTAACTTTTGTTCAAATATAATTGTTGAACACTAAGTGTTTAGTATATCAATAATTTAGTTTGAAATTTGAGAAAATTTATCACCGTTGATTTCAAGCAATTAGTGTTTGTGGTTTGGGTGGGACCCAATAAAAATCTCATAATTCCATTGAGTTATCTTCGATTGTAATCTAATTAACCGAAAGAGGTAGTCAATCCAATCAAACTAAATGATCATTATCAACAGTCATGAGTTGTCTTCCAAGCAGATTTTATATGCACAAAGATAATTTTTATCTAAGAGGATAAATTTAAATCATCCTTCACTAACAAAGAGCTAGTATCCGATGAAGTATGTCTTTATGATTTCTTTAAAATATCTCACACTATTAAGAATGTGCACCATGCCCTCAGTTGTGTCGCCCAAGCGCATCTCTTATATTTTTTTTGTCTAAGAGGATAGGTTTAATTAACCTTAACTAACAAATTGCTAATGTCGGATGAAGAATGTCACTATGATTATTCTTAAAATATCTCACGCTAGTAACGACATGCATCATATCCTCTATTGTATTATTTAATCACTAAATATCACCATAAAAATAATAACCACAACCAAGCTTTCTAAGTGACTGCTTTGTCATTAAATGATGACATTGTAGAGCAGGGCCATTAGAGAGCATATGATCTCTTATTGAAATCCATATGCTTTCCAATGGCTTCACATCACAAAATTGTGTAAGATTATCTTTCTTAAATCTCGAAATTTTGACCTATAAAGAATAATTCATTCTCTCCCTGAAACACCAAAAAGTGATCCAGACAAAAAAAAAACTAATGCATATATTATAAAGCAATAAAGGTGATGTTTTGTGGCATAACATTGCATGAATATAAGAGAAGTTCAACTTTCAAATTAACATGTTGAGTTTGTTTCTTACAAACTCACACCATTGATCATATCATTTTTAGATTATTGGTTGGGTATCATTGAGACGAGTTATTTATTCATCCTTTAGTATCCTGGGAAGCTGACAAAGTTGTTAAATCATTATGTTTGATTTTTTAACATCTTTTAATAGTTAATTTTTAATAAAATTTTGGTGGATAACATATTTGGGTGTCTTTGGCTTTTAGATATTAAAATCATTTATATTGAAACATAATTATTAATACAAAACCCATTTATCTTCATTGAATTATTGTTATATTAGCCAAACTGGCCTCATCTTTATGAGGATATTTTCTAAAGCACGATCGGAGGGATATAACCCCAGTTGATTTGAAGACTTCTGGAGATGACCAGGCGACTAGGTTCGTGTTGCTCAATATTTCAAACTGTTAGGTTGTACCACAATAGCATTCACAATGAAGAGACAAGTACTTTCAAGGTATGAAATTCAATAGTATGTGCACTGTCAATGGATCAACTTCGACGTACAACAATTATGCTTCAAAAGTCTCTCATCTATGTTAAGCTCAGACATCACGTGAGCTTGTGAAATTGCATCATGCTCAATCTTTGACGCCTTAGAGCTAAAATTGGTCGTGGACAAAATAAAAAAATCCATTTTTTTTCTTTTCACCACAATATTAAGTTAAGGAGAAGAATTATTAAATTTGACTCAATATTATAATGTTTAGTATAATTTAAATACAATCAGATTTACGGAGATGTTAAATGTGATTAAACATTATTGGCCTAGAATACTTCTTTGTCTTTTTCTCTATGTCCTTGATCCCTTATTTTGTACTTTTATGTGGTGCTTCATATTGTGATCCTTTATGAGCATCAACATCAAATTAAGCATTTTTTTCCAACGTTGATCAACATCTTTATCATACCCTATATTTCAACTCTTGGGGTCAAGTTTAAAAATCCTCCTCCATTCATTCATGGTCAATGCAACATGAGATGTTTAACACTATCTGTGCAAATCTTATCATACTGTCTAGTCATGTTGCATTTCATCTGTCATTTTTCCTTCAAAATAATTTACATTAAATTAACCATCCAAAATTATTGATACAATTTTTGCATTCACCCTACATGTTCAAACCAGGTATTCACCACAACTCTCATCTTATCATGTATGATAATGAAGCATGTGATAAAAGATATAATAAAAATGAATAAAATAATGAAATTACAATAGAGATGAGGAAAATTATATGAAACCAAGGAATGAGTTAGTAAAACTAGTGGGCATAAGTATGAATGGATGGACATCGTACCTTTTACAGAAAGATGATATATACTTTGAGTATTTTTGTGCCTCTTGTTTATCTACAAACATGGAATAACTTCTTTTAGAAAATCATTCCCTTAAAGTTACTTCGCAAAATATTTATCAGGGAATAGACAATGAAATATATAGAATATCAAAAACTTGGTAATGCTGAAGATTTTATGAAAATAATTGTGTGACCATAAGCAGGCCTAAACCAAAAATGGGACCTATTCAATTCAGAGCCTCACTACATGAGCTCTATGAAAACTCTGTTACATAAATGAAAATCTCTTTAGTCATTCTTAATTTTCAAATTTATGGTTTGAAAACAAAGTATGTACATTTTTTCCAAGTAACTTAAGTTGTGTGCCTTAAATTTAAAATTTATTATTGAAGCTCAACATTCTGCAACTGATAAAAGCCCCTAATCTGTGTAAGACTAGGAGAATGAAAACAATGATAAAGAATCCCTAAAGCTTAAATCTTCCTCGTAATCCATGTCTAAAGTATTGTTAACCTGCTATTGATTGATAATAGATTGAATCGAATGCAAGGAAAAGATACTAAACTATTATGACATTAATTATTTACACATTGCATCAATTCCATCTCCACTTTGCATTATCATAAATCTATGTCGATGACATGAATGTATCTACATATATTAACAATAATTCTCGTTATATCTCCACA
>NW_018164444.1:9512929-9516490 GCF_001263595.1 Phalaenopsis equestris
TGTATGTAAGCCATCTCCTTCCCCAAACACATCCTGGGCCCCCCGTGAAACGCCGGAAACCTAAACGGACTATCCGGCCTGAACTCGCCGCTGGCAACCTCCAGCCACCTCTCCGGCCTGAACTCCTTGCAATCCTTACCCCATATCCCTTCCATCCTCCCCATCGCGTACGCGTTGATAAACCACCCTCTTTTTATCTCCGTCCCATCCGGCAACACCTGGTCGGCGCCGCAAACCGCCGAGTTGAACGGAACGGGAGGATAAAGCCTCATTGCTTCGGTCAACGCCGCGTGCAAGTAATGCATTTGCCGCAGTTCATCCAGACCAAATCCGGCGCCGGCTGCGCTGACGGACTTCACCTCGGCGAGTATCTGGCGTTCGACGTCCGGGTGGGAGGAGAGAAGCCAGAAAAACCACGTGAGTGCTGAAGAGGTCGTGTCGCGGCCGGCGAGGATGAAGCTGATGATGATGTCGCGGAGGAACTCGTCAGAATTATTTTCTTCGTCAGCGATGAACCGCGAGAGGAGATCATCTCCTCCTCCACCGCTTTGTAGATACAGAGTCTTTTTCCTGGATCGTATGATCTTCATCGCGAAATCGTGAACAGTTGCGACGGACTCGCGAAGCCGTCTCTCAGACCCAACGTCGAGCAATTTCTTAATCTTCCAGAAACCCGGAGCCGCGTAGCGGAATCTCCCCGCAGTTAGGTGCGCAGCGGTGCTGAAGGCGGAAGCGAAGCTGGCGGCTAGCCCTGAATCGAAACAGAAGGGATCGAGGTATCCAGGGTCCGCATCGAAGGCAATCTTGCAGACGTTGTCGAAAGTGAAGCGCTCTAGGGCATCCTGGAGGTCTATGGGTTTCCCGGTTTCGGCTGCGCGGCGGAGGAAAGGGATGAGACGGGTGGAGATCTCGTTGGTGACGGCACGGTGGACGAAAGAGCGAAGGGAGCGGGTGTTGAACTCGAAGCTGGCCGTCTTGCGCTGGATGCGCCAGAGGGAGCCGTCGGAGTTGAAGATCCCGCGGCCGAGAAAATCGTGGAGAGTGTTGCGGAATCGATTGCCTTTGGGGAAGATTTCAAAGTGGGATTTGAGCATGTGCTCGACGTTGGCCGGATTCGCTGTGATGACGCCGCGGATACTCCCGGGGCGGTGGAAGATGAAGGTGTTGGTGGGAGAGGCGGTGAGGAGTTCCGTCAACCACTCAAGAAAGCGGTGGCGGTTGCAGAGGAATTGGGGGAGGTGGCCGATGATGGGGAAGGGCTGCATTCCTGGCGGGTAGTAAAGTTTCTTTAGGGGAGGTTGTTGTATGGGCGAGGAGAAGAAGAGTAGATATATTGAGATGAAGGAGATGAAAGCTACGAGGATTAGGGGGAGGAGGAGTAAGAGCCCGCCAGCCGACTGGATTCCCATTTCCTTGACAAAAGGTGGAGGAAATGTTGAAGTAAAACGTTAGTGTTGGGGAAAAGGGGTATTTATATTGAGAAGAAATTTGCTTCACTTTATTATATGGGCTAATTTTAAAAAAAATTAGATTGATGCGTCAATAGGTCCACTAAGGTGAAACCCAAGCTTTTGTTTTTATTTTTAATTTAGTTTTTGTTTTTCTCATTTGACTCAAAATTTTACATATACTAATTTAGGTCTGGTTTAGATCGATCAACTGCTACCTATCAAATTCAAATTTTTACTTTTATAAGAAGAAAATTTGGCATTTAGCATATGTCAGTTTTGTTTCACCTGAAATATTATTTTATTCTTTGTTGCCCTAACCTTTCCGACATTGGGTCTAAAGGGTATTTTGTCCCTTTTCAAAATAGATATTGGTTCTGCCCCTGTTAATGTAGTAAGGCTGTCACATGGATTTTTAGTTGACTTTAGGACACTTTATCATGATATTTTGAGCTTCATGTCCAGACTCATGGGGTTAATTCTCCAAATTCTTTGTCTACGCACTTCATGCATGTTTTCTTTAGCCTCTGCCAAGGGTTTTTGACTCGGTGCGGTGTCATTAGGGCTAGCTCCTAATACATATCCTTCGTGGCATATCTTATGCAACGTATCTGTGTGTTTATGCACGTGGGGTCTTACTTTTCTAAGTAAGATTTTATTTTTTGTTGCATTATATATGTCTAGGTCTCATAAGTTAACGTGTTGGTAGCATAGCTCAAACTCAAACGACACTTAGTTTGACATATGATATTAATTGGGAAACGTGCATTACTCAACGATTTGTTTGGATGGATAATGTTGTTTATTCTGTTATTATCAGATCTTGTAGGATCGTTCTAAGCATGGGTTGAGTTAGCATTCATCACTTCTTATGACAAGTGTTAGCCTCTTCTGGTTCTCGAAACAGGAACAGCTCAGTGACCCCGTCAAGATCCTACGAAAAGACCATTAGCTCTTGCAGTGCACGAACTGAATATAGATATATGCATAGGCAACACCTTATAGTTTCTACGTAGAACTAGGAATAATGTGTAATTAGGAATATGACCCACTTGGATGGGACGGTTTAAAAATTTTTCTTTAATTAGACAGCATTTGTTGAACATTTGAGTGCCCTAATGATATTAGAATTGAACAAATTTGATCTCATTGGATTCTTCTTAATGAGACACTTGATTTGATTATAATCTTACAGGTTCAACAACTGTTTGAACTTCCAAAAATATCTGAAAAACTTCTAAAAGCTATTTAATAGCTTGATCTAAGCTTGATTTGGCTTGGATTAGATTAATTTTGGTACCATTACATTTGTCTCATCAAGCAGGTCAGATTGTATTATACAAAGTTACTCTTAATCAATGTTTTGCAAAAAAGATTGTCTCAAAATTCGTGTCATACCTTGAGATTGATGTTAAGTATTGAAAATTTATTGATGATTTATAATATTTAAGTACTGATTGTTAATTGAGATCATATTTTTGAACTGCATAATTTAAAAAAAAATGTAATTTTATTTATATTAATTAATTCCACCCTCTGTTAATACAAATAATTTAATTAAATTGAAATCTCTATTTGCATTATAAGTTTTAATTAATCTCACAGCTAATTTTAAGGATTTGTTACATAAAAACAATTTGTAATTTTAGTTATTGCTCTACTTACAATTACAATAATTATTCATTATTATTTAATGTTTTTATTTTTAGTCTTGACAATTTAATAAATTAAATACATTATCACAGTTATATTTTTAATTTGCTATGTTTATAAAATACAAGGAATCATTTTAACCTCTTTGATCATATGAATAATATAATAAAGTAATATTTATAATTAACATTATTATCTAGCATATAAATTTTAATTAAGTAATCATATGCACATAATATTTCAATATAGCATCAAGACATGCCAACTAATTAAAATTAGGGGCATTTACATACATAGCATGCATTTCTCATGTATTTACATTTCTCACACATAAAATTTCATATGCATTAAGGGCCTGTTTGGGACAGCTGCAGCTTATTGGATAATCTGATGATAAGCTGATTAAAAATAATTTGCTGATAAGTTAGGTGCGGTAGCTATTACAAATTTTTATTTTTTT
>NW_018164444.1:9520970-9537477 GCF_001263595.1 Phalaenopsis equestris
TATATATATATATATATATATAATTTTTTTAGTTAAGTTGGCGGTTATTGGTTACACTTGTGTGAGGTCATAGGTTTGAATTGCTTGACCATCAAAAAATTAGATTATTTTGTCGTCAGCGGCAGCAAGTGCTGCGGAGGCCGGCCATGGGTGGGTTGAGCTGCTGATTTCACCTTTTAGATCAATGCTCTGTTGTAACCTGGATTATCAGTAGACTCATGTGAGGATTATTTTTTCTACCCAAAATAAATGTACAATTTAAACCTAACTTCTTCAAAGTCAAACGAAACCTATAACCAAAACAAAATTACATAAATTATTGCATTCACAACTCTTAGCAAACAACATGCATATAAAATGATCAAGGTTTGACAAATGAATAAAATCGAGTAGAAACTCCTTTTTGATTTAGGAATATAAACGAGAACATGATCATAGCCATATATATAATCAACTTGCTTCTATTCCTTGTTCTTCGAATGCTCACACATTGCACAAATAGAAGGATGTTGTATATAGAGAGAACCATTAGCCTCATGAAAGTGACTTCTACCATTTGCATCTCAAGTGGCCTCATGAACCGATCTTCTAAACATTCATCATCAGGGACATGAATAACCTATGACACGAATTGCTTCGAAGCACTCGACACTAAGAGTTAACCAAAAAGAATAAAATACTTGAGTGTGACAAGCTTTAAAAATATTTAAATCATAAATTAAAAAAATATATTTGTATTAGTCTTACGTGATTTTGCATACCAGACACTTAGGAAGCTTGATTTATGATCAAGTCGTAAGACCTACAACTCCAAATAAAATAACAACCCACCCTATCTTGATTTATGATCAAGTCATAACCCCATTTCAAAAAATAAAGCGATACGAGCTCACACCCCTTCTAAGGTTTGTTAGCACTCCCGCACCCCCTAGGGGTTCGCATGTGCTTGCACACTGCTATCGCGCTGATGTCGGCTGATGGCCTCCATCACTTTCGTTTGTGGATCCTCTAGTTTTTTTTTTTTTTTTTTTTTTTTTTCATAAGCCTTTCTCTCCGAATAACTCTCTCTTCGATCATGTGGATGATCTGAAGAGAGAAGAGGTCATAGAGCTAAGGCATACAATGACGAAAACAAACAAAAGAAACATGTCGGAAGCTTTTATGAGGTGCACTCTGCGTAGATAGCTCCAAAGTGTATGTCCGAGATAAGATCGACTTAAGACACTTCAGAGCCATACTCACGAAGATGACCTGACGAAAACAAACTCACAACTAGACTTTTGTTTGTAGGAGAGATTCCAACAGCTGAAGGAGAGCTAATCCCAAGCATCAGAAGGTATTACATCCAAGCGCATGATCCTTCTGAGTGCAACTTATAGAGGGTGGCTACTGGGGTGAAGAAGAAGGGTCGAGTCTACGGGATCGGGTCACAATGTTTGCCTACGACACTCACCCCTCTACTAGTGCATATGCAGATTCTACCTCTACCGCACAGGATGAGGAGATCTCCAGGCATGTTGCGTCATTGTCTGCTGAGAGGGAGACCTGCTTCTCTCAAATGTCGTCGGAGCTAGAGGTGAACATGGAGGCCAAGCTGAATGCTGAGTTGGATTCTTTCCGGCAACAAACGAGAGAGCGTGACAAGGTAGCGACAACATTAGAGGAGAAGGGAGTGTGCAAGGTAGTGACAGAAGACGATGAGGATGCGGTTGACTAGATAAATGAGGATGATCAAGAGGGGCTTTTATTTATGTTTATGCACATTTGGACAAAATTTTTCTCTGAATAGTGATGTACATATTTTAGAATAAATGTACTTTATTTATTTAATAATTTGATTAGATAATTTACTGTTTGACAGTTATGTTATTTTATTAAATACTTGGAATTGTTTATTAAATGTTGTGATAGTAAGTGTGGTGATGTAAATAGAAAAGAAAGAATTTATTTTTTTTTCTTATGCTATAAATTCTGATGGTTTATAATCAATTTTGGGACAATTCTAAACTTATCCATATGAAAAATCGTCAGCTAATACATATTTTTGTCGGTGCCTAATCGACAAATAATCGACGGCTCAAGTTGGTCACACAAAAACAACAAGCGTGAAATTTTTCTGACTGTTAACCTGCCAGTTATAAAAAAAGACACATAACCGACGGCTTTTACGTTTGTCAAAAAGCCAACGGGTGTGATACTTTTACGACAGTTAACCCGTCAGTCTTAAAAAATTACACCCAAACGACATATAACCTACAATTTGTCTACTTCAAAAAATCGATGTGTGCGTCACTTTTCTGACGTGTATGTCGTCGTTATTACTGAAGGAAGAACCATCGGTTATACAAACCGATGATTACCAACGACTCAAATTTTCTAAAAAAAAACTACGAGATTAAATTATTAAATAACCATTGGTAAATTTATACCGTCAAAATATCGATCAGTTTTAGAATTACCTATTAGTGTTCTGACTATGAGCTTAAAACCGTCGATAACATTGAAAGCCACCGTTAGTCTCAGCATAATCGACAAATTGTGACCGTCATAAAATGCCTAAATTCATGTAGTGATCTTGAGTTATGGAGGAGTAAACTTTGGCGTGGCATGTTCATCTAGAACTTTTAAGACAAATGAATGAGCATGAATAATACTTCTCACATTGGTAGACTAATAACAATATAAATTATTTTTACCCTCATTAAAGTAAGAAATATGATGGGAGTGATATTGTTAAGCAATTGGAGTATCATTGAGAGCTTCAAAATTGACAACTTGAGTGATCTTACATTGTTATTCATGAATCTCACTAAATTAGGCACTTTTAATTTTCTTTTAGTAATGAAAAAAATATAAGTCAATGATGGAACAAATTGAAATCAATGTGAACAATTGCATTTATAATTTAGGAATTAAAACTTTGAAAGGTATTTTAGTGTTTTTTTTTTCTTTTTGAGATATCTCACTTATCCTAACAAATATTTGAATAATATAGATTCCTTTCATTAAATAGGAGAGGTTTTTTTTAATCAAACATCTTATTTTGTCTTTATTTGTCATTGATGTTCTATGAATGAAGTTCTTATTAGTAAATTCAAGCCTTACAAAATTTTCAAAATATATTGCCAAATGTCCTAAATAATATATTATATCCTTTGTGATAATATTATTTATTGTCCTTTATAATAAAATAATGATTAATAAAAAATGAATTAATGCAAATTTATTTATTTCACTTATATAATTTCTTAGTTTGATGCATTAGTGCATCTAAGAAGTATTTATATTAGTGGCAGAAAATTTTATGAAGAGTTAAACAGAAAAATCCTGAAATATGACCATACTAGTATTAAAAGTTTTTTAGTACCATCTCTTAGTTGAATCACTGAGCTTGTTCCAAACACTTTTCACTATACATCATTAGTGATAGTGATTAGAGACAATTACATCATCAAAGATATGAAGATACTCCATATAATCAATAGTCCATCTACACATGTCCAATTTAAGGCTTTCAAATTTAGAATAAATTTACTTCTTTAAAATCTTCGCTAGAGAAGAAGTATGCATAAGTTTTCTAACAACATCATTGAATCAAGTTCAAGCATTTTTCCTTGCTCCACGGAGATTTCAAGTTGGTTATGAGTTAGTTAAGCAAAAGTGTTAGAAATAAATCTATGTGCTAGATCCATGAATCAAAACTTAGAAATTATATCAACAAACTAGGCATCAACATGTGCTTGAATTCAAATATAGATGTGCAAATAACAATAGTAGAATCATAGATTCTGCCTACATGACATTTAAAGGAGCTACTATTGTCATTTAAAGAAATGAGCGATATTGTTCTTATAAGATATAGCTCACTTTTCTTATTATTGGAAATGTTTTTCCTATAAATGATGCTAAATCCAAATAAAATATAAATTTGTCTACTCCAATGAGCAATAAAAGCAATGAATTTTTTTTGGGAATTAAATTACAGACTGGGAAACTTCTTATTCAAACTACTTATAAACAAGTATAACTACAAGAAACAACATATACAATTAATATAGAATTATTGATCCCTTGAGTTGTGCTTAATATACAAAACATGTAAATTTATTTATTGCTATATTCATAGAAAATACAATCAAGATATAAGATAATAAAGGCCATGAAATAAGGAAAAAAACAACAAACATTTATAGCACACTTATGAATGTGAATTTTGCAAGTTTTCGTAAATAAACTTAATTTCAAATGCAATTAGAATTCCAATACCATTCATGAGTAAACATTTGATTTTGGAAGGAATTTCAAGATATATAATTAAATTTATACTTAAATACTTGAATTACATTGAATGTGTTTTAGTTAAAAGTCACATAAATTAATATATATATTGTAGACATCATATCTAGGTTTATGAAAAGCAATTGAGTTGGTATATTATTTTTTAAGTAGAATATTATGTATTAAATAAATATGAATTATTTGTTGAAATATGCTCCAACAATACTATCCTCCAAGGCAGTTATGGTCATTACCATATTAGGTGTTATCAATTCTCACTAAAACTATTAATTCATCATCATGAGTAGCATGTAAAAAAAAAGAAAAAGCTATCCGAGAATACATGATAAAACCTTAAAATGTCATGTGGGTCATTCCAACCAACAAAATACAGATAAGTATGACTACTGATTCTATTCGAGATTATTTGGATTAAGTTATGACCCTTGATATTGTCTTCACCCAAGCACAAATCTAAACAATGCATTGCATGCAATTCGACAATTTTCCAATCTTAATTGCCCCACATTTCATTCTTATGAGCGTATATTAAGGTCATCAGTTAGAAAAACAAATCATATACATAATACTCCTTTTAATATTATGCAACACGCATTGCACCAAATATAAGTCATATTAAATACAAAAAAAAGTTAATAGGTTCAATGATTCATGCCAATGCTATACAATGATAAATAACTAAATATTGAAGAATCTTTCACTCTTATAAAATTTTTGATTTAATCAAATGATGCTAAGTTCATAATCATCCAAAGCATGAAATTATTATGATGATCTTATAATAGCTATCATCATGGAGAATAACAAAATTTAATTGAAATTGCTTTAAAAAATCAAATGAAATGGTATTATTGCATGGCATGAGATGTGCATCAAAACAATCAAAAAATTTTCATACTTAATACCAATTGAAGTACAATAATTCTAATAAATATATATCTAAAAAATAAAAAACTAAGTTTTGCCTATTGTGTCGGCGGCCCTTTCATAGTCCCGTTCCAGAACTAGCGGCCTTCTCTCATCGGACGTATGCGTAAATCCTTACAAAATCGGTTCTCGAAGACTCCAAGAGTCCAAACTTTATCTCTTTGATCCTTTCCTCTCCGCTCAGTCGCTCCTTCAGGTCTCCTTCAACCCTGGCTCTTCGGACATTCGCCGATCCACGTTTAGCCAGTGAATTGACCGCCGCTCGCTTCGTTTCCTCCTAATTCTTCCCAAAGGTACAATTTTTTGTGCGATTTTCTTCATTTCTACTCTGAAAATTATTGTCTGGGTGTAGGATTCGGCTAAGAAGCTTGATTCTGAGGTTCTGTTTGTGCTTATGGCATTAGCTTCTCCCTATAGTGATTTCTGTTTGGAGATTGGTTCTCGATGGTGGGATATTAGCTTTTTTATCAAATTTTCTTGAGAAACTATGTTTTCAATGGGAATAAACCTAGTCATACAGGAGTCCTCGAAGTTATTGCAGAGCTATATTTTTATTCTTTCATGCTTTCGCACTAATTTTTGTTGTAGGGATTGGGATCTGTGGATTGTTTGTTCCAGGTTCTCTCTTTACTGTTGATTTTGTTTCCAGAAATTCATCTTTATAATGTTTGGCAATGAAGTCTCTATTGTTTTATAGCGGACTTAATCTGTAATCCTGTAGAAAACACCAGTTTCTTTTGAGCAAATATTTTTTAGTATAATGTTGGCATCAGCATCATAATATGTCCATAATCGGACCCTCAATCTTAATTCATACATATAGACTGATTTGTAGTTTTTGAGCAGGTAAAACTACTCAATTTAATTCCACCCTTCAGTTAAAATGTGCTTAATTCTGTTCCTTTTTACTGCAGATATCGAACTTCAAAGGTCTTACCTTTTTGGGAGAGATTTGGTTGGGAGACCATGTCGAGTGTTAGGAATACGCACTGGTGCCATAGATGCATGCAGGCCGTCAAGCCTTTCGGGCGGGAGATGCTTTGCCCCAACTGTAATGGAGGCTTTGTTCAAGAACTCGATGACATGGGAGGCGTCATGAATGCTTTTTTTGGAACGGATCCGGAAGAATTTCATGACCATAGATTTGCCCTAATGGATGCCATTGCTTCCATGATGAGGCAAAGAATGGCGGGGAGGGACCGTGGCTACGACTTCCATTCGAGGCCTGATACCATCGCCGGCGATAGGATCGGCTTTGGACCCGGTCCATGGCTTTTGTTTCGCGGCCAGGTTCCGGAGGAAAGAGGCTTTGAGATCCTCTTAAATGGTGGTTCTGGTGCGGGGGTTCGCCGTGCCAACATTGCGGACTACTTCATGGGTCCAGGGTTGGAGGAATTGATAGAGCAGTTGACTCAGAATGATCGGCGTGGACCTCCGCCGGCCGCACGGTCGTTGATTGATTCAATGCCCACCGTGAAGATCAGTCCACGACATCTTCGTGGTGATTCTCATTGTCCGGTGTGTAAGGATAAGTTTGAGTTGGGATCTGAAGCACGTGAGATGCCATGCAAGCATTTGTATCACTCCGACTGCATCGTTCCATGGTTAACTCGGCATAATTCTTGCCCCGTTTGTCGCCAAGAATTGCCATCATATGGAAATTCTCGCTTCGGTTCGAGTAACATCAGTACGAGTGGGAGCGAAAGACAGATGGGAAGTGGCAGTGATTCTGGTGATAGGGAGAATGAGGGGAGGAATCAAGGAAGAAGAAATCCTTTCTCTTTCTTGTGGCCTTTCCGCTCTTCGAACTCTGATGCCGGTTCCTGATAGCAGAAGGGGGAAGGTGTATTCTGGTGAATCAGAGTCTTTTGGGTGAACTTTCTGTACTTTCTAGCAGACTCCTCTTTCTTAAGTGCTTCAAACTTCTCTAATCTTCAGTTGATAAAACCTGGAAATATAATTTCATGTTTTAATGTAATCAAAAACAGCAGCTCTTTGATAATACATTTATTATGTGTTTTTTGTGGCTTGTTTTCCTATAAATGCTTTGTTATTTTCTCTGTTTTATCTCGTGATGTTGCTTTTCAAAATTATGCTTAAAAGCTGTTATTTCTTCCAGTTTGGCTAACTTTTTCTATGGCTTGTGCTTCCATCTGGTATAAATTTAGTTAGGAAATTTTGTTTTGTTTTGTTTTGTTTTTGTCTGTAATAATCTGATTATTGTTTGTTTGTTGTTATTAGTTATTTCATTACTTGCTATACCATTGATTCAGAATGATTAGGGTAGATGTTAGGAATCTAAAATAGATTTTGTATATTAACAGTTGTTTTAGTTGCTTAACCTCCATTTGGATGCATTAGATTGAAGAAAAGTTAAGTTCTCCCAAAATAAGTTTATGTGTTCTCTTCTCTTAATTTTCTCTACCTAGTTTCTGTAGCCCTCGGTATCCTCGAATTGCCGTTTCTTGTATACCAATAATGCGGCTGTATTTTTTTTTTTTTTTTTGAATGTTAGAGATTAGGAAAAATTATAGCATAGAATTGGTTTATTCTGCATGTTAATATTTCATAGGCCTTTCATGATGTCACATTTTCTATTAATTTACTCTAAATTTAAGTAGCAGATGTTTATATTTCATTGCTAGAGCATTCAACTGGATAGTTATTAGAGGCTTAGTTATTTTCATTTATAAATTTTCTGAGAGAGATTAACTTTATGATTACTAATATTTTGTTTGAACTGAAGAAGTTTTTCCTTCACTTTAATGGTCATGCATTGGGAGAATGTTTTGAAATTAATGTGCTGCACCGCGATCGAAGCAAATAGAATAACACGGGTTTACTTGAAAAACTCTTGACATGAAAAATCACTGGTAGAGTAGAAGAAAATTCACTATAATCGAAGAATTACAAAGTTGAGAACTTAGTGACACCATTCTAAATTTCCTAAAAGGTGTTTTAGGATCGAACATTTGAGTTAGAATAGGATTTAAGAAAGAAATTAGGGGCAATTGTTGATTTGGGAGTTAAGACAACAAAATGTGAAGCCGACGTTGGGTAAGTGACGTACGAACGTCAGCAACGGTTGCCTCAAACAATAATAGGCCGAAAACACCGTCGACAACAGCTATCCTAGGTGAGAACAACAAGAACGCTGTTTGGTGGCTACTCAACGTGCACGAAATCTAAGGAGGTTCCACCACATGTTTGCCAATCAAGCTACATACACACCACTTGAAAAGATAAATGTTACATCACTGTAAGTAATCTGAGTAGAATTCTCAATCCAGCATAAATATAAATAAAAATCTCCTCCAATAAGGGTCACATTGTCTCAAGTATAGGCTTGCTTTCTAGCATCATTAAAGCCAGTCTCATTGATCTCTCTCATAACATCTAGAAATATGGCACGAGGCACTAGACTTTTGTTTTCATCTGACTACTCAATGCTGTCGACTCCTTCAATAACAGAAATATAATATGTTTTTTATCCTTGATAAATGAATGTGTTTTTGTGAATATCATGAAGTATGCCCTTATCACACTGATACAATCGGCCCTAAAAGAATGTGACATGCTTCCATAGACATGACATCACACCGCACATGATCATGAAACTTATCTCTAATTGAAAATTCTATCCGACATCTCTTACCTACACACATCTCATTTCCTTTTCTTGAACAAGTCAGAAAATATGACTAACAATATTTCTTGGTAGTGAGGCTTAATTTGTTCTCCATTTATATAAATATTATATTCTTACTACAACTTTTATTTATAATGAGAATGAACACATTTCTCCTTCACAGTACAATGGATATTGAAGTTGTTATACTTCAGCCAGTGTTTGGGTCAGTTTGGAGAACACTTCGAACTAAAAACATGTCATCATCAACAACTGGAAGCTGGTACTTATTTGTGTCATTGCCTTCTCTTGTATCACTATCAATTTCTTCAACTGTTTCTGATTTAGTGAAAGAGATCACCCTCATGGGCAATCGAATATAATATATTCAAAATCGTGACACTTGAAACACTTTATGGCTAAGAATGATTTGGGAGTGCTTGCGATCTCCACTTTTTCTTTACTTTGGATTGATTTAATCGGGAAATGTCAGTTTGGGTGCTCTAATATGTGTATTCTTGCTATTTGATCCCAGGGTTGAGCTGTTTTTGTAAGGTGCGGTGGTCCTCTGGTGATGATGCTATTTTTAACATTCAAAGGTAGGGTTTTACGTCAATTAGGGACTAATAAAGCCACAACTGCTTCACATTACTGATAGATGGATTTGAACCTCCATGATACATTGCCACCATGCGTTCCTTTGGTTCCACCACCAAATCACATTTTATCGTGAGTTGATCAGATTTGGTTGTGCAGTCCTATATGGAAGAATCTTGCTAGTGAAGGTATTTACATTGCATTGATTTTTTTCATCCTGGACAGTGGTAATCTTACTCTTTCTTTCCCGCAGTCGAAGGTACTTCAGATTCTCCCACCACAAAGAAGAGTTTAGCTTTAGTTTTATGATTGTCAATTTGACTGTATTGTCATATGGCACTTCTTTGTACTAAAGAATTAGTTCCACTATTTCGCACGGCTCAATGAATTCATCCGGATCCAAATATTTTTCAAAATCCTGCAAGCCAATCTTCACTTCAAGATTTTGGTCTCTTCTTTGATATTCAAAGTCAAATTATTAGGGTAATGGTTCTTCATTACTTCGAAATTTCTTGTCAAAGTGATTCACTTCTTCCCGAGTTATCATTGTGTTTATGGGTGACATCTTCGAATGATCTCCTCTCAAAGGCGGAAGTTTTTGTTGCAATTGGAAAATCGTTCTTTGCACGTCTTCTATTGTAAGCTCTCATGGACACTTTTTTACATGCTTCTCTTTGGCATCATGGTGTCTCTTTCTTCCAATTAAAGTTTCGGCTAAAAAAGAAATTGTGGTTTATGTTTAGGTTTTTACGAGGATGAGGATGAGGATTTAGGGATAACTTTTTATTGAGGTATTAGATTAGGTTATTTCAATTTTAGGTTTAGGAGTGGGGAAGATAAATCCATAGAAATTTAGAGTTTGACGGGGTTTGATGTCATGTGATAACATTCTAGAATTTTAGGGTCATCCAAAAAACACAACTTTCCCATAATTTTGGCTGCGCCACTGTGGTTATAGTTTGATCTCGTGCAAAACAACATGACAGAATTTTAAAGTCTGAAACTTTTTAAAGTGGTATTTGTTGTTTTAATGTCAATTTTGGAAGGCAAAGGCGTTCAAAAGGAAATTGGCAAACATTTGGAATTTGTTTGATATGAATTACATTTTTTGGTTTTGCTATTAGAAAATTGTTAAAAAAAATTTCTGCCTTAAAATTTATTTATTTATTTTTTGGTGTCAAAAACAACCTACATAAAGCAAACAGCAGCAACAGCAGCAACAACAACAACAACATAAAGCAAATTCTCAGAAAATCGAAAAATTTACTTCTTGCTAGTTGCTTTTTGACAATAGTAGGTAATTAAAAACACAACTGAAGCCTTAGTTTGACGAAATGTGTTTGGAATGATTTACATTCATGAGCTTTTATGAAGTATCAACCATTTAATTGTTCTGTCTACCATGAACACTAATAGAGTTTAAATTAAAATCAATTAGTCAAGTTTGGCTGCCATATAATCAAATCTAAACCCTTACTAATGAAGTATAGAAGTTGTTCATGGCCTTTATACATTAGCATAAGTTTTTGGTTTAATGATGTTCATCTATCAGTATATTCGATTTAGCTCGAGTTTTTTCATATTTCACTCTCTATCAAGCGTTAAAAGAGAACGGGTGGCTATGTGGGTTTTATGGGCGTGAAATTTGGCTATATTGAAAACCTTTGATTTAAGAGGACTGATGACAAGTTAGAATGACTGTCATATTTTGCTCATTCGCTAAAACGTTTGAGTGGATGGGAATTAAATTTTCTAATATATTTTCATCAATTTGGGACATTGACATTACATCCTACATAAAAATAGGCTTTGGATTAATATTATTGACTACTAGAAAATTCTCAATAGTTGAGAAATCTTAAGCCTTAGCTCAGTATAATTGCCCAGTGCACACGCATATAAAAATTCAAGAGAATCAGATTTTTTGTATGGAAGACCCTAGAAAGAGAAAAAAACTATGAGACATAATACAATAAAAGCAATACACTAGGAAATTGAAAGTATAAAGATCTTTCCTTCTCCTGAATTATGGAAGATGAGATTACAAGAATTGACATTCACTGATGTGTGGTATTAGTTCAGCTGCAACAGCCATAACTTTAGTTGGTGGCTACAACAGTCGTAACTGGCTGCAAAAGTTGTAGCTAGCTACAAAATCCATAGTTGGTAGCTATAATAGTCGTATTAGTTGGCTATAAAAGCCATAGTTAGTGGGTACAACAATTGTAATTAGTTGCAATAATTGTTGGTGGTGGTCGACAATGGGTGGTGGTTATTAACCTAAACTTCTCCTCATGAGGTATGTTTTAGTTCTTAACTTGCTCTTATGTCCCCCTCTTTTGGTTCAAGTGAAGAATGTGGCAACCTATTTATAGTTCCTGAGAGTGACATTTCAAAAATTTTAGTCAGGATCTCAAAACATTTCATCTAACAGTCCACATTAATTTACTTGATCACAACTCATTTTTTTCAATATTTAAGTGCCTTAATGATGTCAAAAGATTCCTCTTGTCGAGCTGCTTAATTTGACTATAAGCATGCTAAATTCAGGTATTGTTTAGTCTTTCAATTAATGCACAAAAACCTATAAAAACACTTCAAGTGTCGGATCTGGGCTTATTTGAACTCGGATTCTATCACTCTCAATGTAATCGAGCTTGTATGATGCTCAGCATAAGTATAAAATTTTTGAAATCACAACTTAGGATCCTGAATTTGAATTTAAAGATCTTTTACCCAAAATGTATTGAGATGCATGCCTGCCGATATCAATTTCATAATGACATATGAAATATGGATATGAAAAAATTTTGAGGAATCATGGAAGAATAAATCCTTTCTTTTTCTTGTGGCTTTTCAGCTCTTCAAACTCAAATCCTAGTTCCTGATCACAAATGGTGGTTCCATCACTGCCAGTGAACTAGAATTGTTTGGATGATCTTTCAGTACTTTCTGACAGCCTTCTCTTTCTTAAGTGCCTCCGACTTCCCCATCTTTAATTGCCGAGACCTTAGAAATCTGCATCTCATGTTTTAAAGAAGTAAAAAACACTAGCCCTTTGATAATACATTTAGTGACATTTACATACCACAGTTCTTATGTATTTATAAATCCAACATCTAAATATTCATATTTACGTGCATACCGCTAAAATCCTTAACATCACATCAAAACTACCTGCATCACTATTTTCGTAAAAGTGAAATACGCGTTTTCATGCATAAGTTTATGACACAAGTTGCAATGAGTGTAAACATCAAACATTGGGTGTTAGATATATAAATACATAAGAATTGTCTGGTATTTATGTAAATTTCTCATACATTTTATTATATATTCTATAAATGCTGTCATTTTCTCTCTTTTTTTATTTCATGATATTGCTCTTCTGAATTATGCTTAAAAGCTGTTATTTCATCAAGTTTGGTTGACTCTCTCTCCATCTCTATGTCTTTTGGTGTGCCCTCTCTCTTTTATTATTATTTTTTTTTTAATCTGATTTTGTATATTAATTGTTAGAAAAGTGGTAGATATTTGGGTTAAATAGGATTATTAGGTAAAAAATAGGACTATGAGTTTCTTAATAAGTTTTTATCGAGTCATGTGCATCTAGAATCATAGATATCCATATTCATCTCATTCAATGCATTCTCTTTTTGGGGCATTTACATACAGGCCGCCCAATTCCTTTTTATTTACATATCATTTAAACTTTATTTTTTATATTTATATCACCCATATTTTCATAGCACATAACAAATACTATTATTTTAACTCCATGCACTTTTCCATATATATGTATATAAATAGATAGATAGATAGATAGATAGATATTGTTGCATGTTTGAAGATTCATGGCGGCAAAGTGAGTAGTGTCTTAGTGTTGTATGAATATCTTACACACATGTAATAGAAATGATAGATAGAGATACTATGAATTCTTACCTGGAAAACCCAAAAAGGGAAAAATCCACGGGGCCTGGTCCAGTTAGAATGATCCACAATAAGTAGACGAGTACACATATAGGCTCTTGTTCCACAGATGAAAAATAATTAAGCAGTTATTTGAAGTATAATGTTCGTATGCAGATAGGCACGTTGTACAATGGTTAGGAGAGGTTGCAGGTGAGAGTAGTTGACGGGACTTCGATGCACCATCTTTGAGGTGCATCATTGCAAAATTTTTGGGACAATATATTGTTCCATAGGGTGTTTCATTACTCTGCATGATGCTTTGCTTGAACAAGTAGGGGGCAATTGATGGTGGTCAACGGTTGCGGGAGCGAGAAGTGTTTGAAGCCTTTTCGATCCATGACAACTTTGAAATTCGGTTTCTCAGTCTGGTTCTCAATCTAGCCCTTGTTCTTTCTGCCTCCCTTCATGAAGGGTGTAGGACTATTTATAGAGTCTGAGAATGTTTCTCCCATAAATAAAGAAAGAATTCAGACAACTCCATCAGACAACATTTTGTGGATATTTTAGTGTCTTAATGATGTCAGAATCGAGTGATCTTATGCTCGTTGGATTCATCTCATCGAGACGCTCAATTTTATTATAAGCTTGTCTTTTTTAGAATTTATTTGAACTTCTAATTAGCAACCCAAAACTTTCAAGTAATATTACAATTTTATTCAGAGATTATATGACACAAATTGTATCAATTTTAGTGTCATTTGGTTCTTCTTGTTGAGCCGATCAGTTTGGCTGTTAGTTTTTTGAAATCAGAGTTCTATGTGTTTTTTAATTTGAATTTGAATATTTTTTGTTAAGAAAATATATGGAGATTTTTATAATGTCCAAAGATTTGTGCTTTACAATAAAAATTGCAGATGACATATCATATATATATATATATATATATATGTGTGTGTATATGTATATGTAAATAGTTCCATAATGTAATTAGTTACATAGGAATTGAGTGGTATGTATGTAAAATCTTCTCTTTTTTCAATATTTATACAGCAGCGGAAGCTATAGCTATGCTTCGTGACAGATGCTTCTGGGGCCAAAATTAACAGTTAAGTCATATTATTATTATTATTATTATTATTATTATTATTATTATTATTATTATTTGCTTATATTTTATATTATAATGTTCATAAAGAAATGTGGAAAATATAAATTTATGATATTAGTCTCCGAAAAAAATATTTTGCCATTCATTTTTTGCTATTACTTCGTTTACATTCCGATTGGGATAACATTTTTAAAAAATAATTAGGATATTTACTGAATTTGATTAAAATCTTTTTATATTCATTAGAGTTTTTTGTAATCGGAAATTTAATGCATGCTGCACAATTCTTATGTATTTACATATGTAGCATCTAAAATTTTGGATTTGCATTTATAACACTTGATGCATAAAAGTGTTTTTGATTTTTTAAAAAATTAGTAATAGTGATAGTTTTGATGCGACGTTAAAGATTTGAGTGTTAGCGTTAGGTGTTGATGAGAAATATGTAATAATGGTGATATGTATGTAAATACTCCTTTATTTTTTAATGTGCGGAATATCAAGTTTGATTAATTGTATCATGACTTCTCGTAAAATCACTAGGTCCATCTCAACGAACCAAACAATTTCTCCTAGAAAATTTCGGATGTCTGTTGGAAGAGTAGGGCGGTAGAGTGATTATCTAGAGTTTTAGCATTGCATGAAAATTTGACGTACGCTCTGGTAATTAATGTGACAGGTAGAGACACTAAAATGTTCTACGTTGAAAATTCTAAAAGAAAAAAAAAAACACGGGGTCTAGCGTAGCTGAAATGATCAATTATGAGTTAGTGATTGCACGTTGAGGCTCTTGTCCCACATGCGGGAAATAGTTACACAGTTCTTTAAAGTTAATTGTTCGTAGATTGAATGAATCATTGCACAACAGTCGAAAGAGGTAGCAATTGTGAGTAGTTCTCGGGAGCTCGATGTACCATCTTTGAGGAGCATTGCTACACCGTTCTTAGAACGATGCGCTGCTCCGTAGGAAGTTTCGTTACTACGTCGCGTTAGCTGTTACTAGACATTGTGCTTCGTCATTCCACAACATATGTTCTGAACTCTGCACAGTGCTTCACTCCAACGAGCAAGGGGTGACTGATGGTGGTCGGTGACTACATGAGCGGGAAGTGTTCGCTGGTTCTTTGATTCAAAATATCATTGGAATTTAGGTCATTCTTTGCGAACTAGCTCCATGTCTGATTCTTCTTCTGATTCAAGGCTTATGTCTTTTTGCATAAAGGGGGTAGGGCTCTATTTATAGTGTGAGAAAATTCTCCCTACAAATAAGGAAGGAATTAATATCATCCATCAAACGACCTAGAGTGATTCCCAAGATTGGACAACATTTTGTTGACATTGAAGTGACTTAACGATGTCAAAATTGAGTGATCTTGAGCTCGTTGGATTCATCTCAACGATATGTTCAATTTGACTATAAGCTCGTCAGATTTGAAATTTGTTTGACCTTCCAATTAGTCATCAAAATCTTTAAAAATTTGCTTAACGATCTGACTCAGACTCGATTTGTCTCAGATTGGATCAATTCTTGTGTCTTTGGGCCCGTCTTATCAAGTCAATCAGTTTGACTGTATGTTTGCTAAAATCAGAGTTCTCGACAATTTTTAATTGGAGTTTAAACATTTCTTGCCCAAAAATTGCTGCGAGAATTGTGGCAATCACCTCGAGATTCATGCTAAATGACAAATTTTGCTAATGAAGTATCAGTTGTCATTTAATTTTTGGTCAATATAGCTTGTTAATTCCAAAATTATCAAATTTGCAAAAATTAGGCAAAATTTTTGAAAACTTAGAAAAAAATTAGATTTTTCGACAGTGGTGATGACTGACGGTGGATGGAGATGTCCAACAGCGGGAGCATCGCCTAGGAGACTAGCTTCGCGGGTCGAAGCACGTCCATCAGTTGAGCAAGTCGAAGTGGGTCCGTCAGTTGAGCAGGTTGGAGCGGGTTCGTCGGTTGGGCGAGTCGGAGTGGGTCTGACAGTTAAGTGACTCTGAGCGGTTAACTGTGTCTACAGAGGGCGGTTAGGGCA
>NW_018164444.1:9537489-9547234 GCF_001263595.1 Phalaenopsis equestris
GGTTCACTGTGTCTACAGAGGGTTGTTAGGTCAATCAGGTCAGTGGGTTGATTGACGATCCATGTGATGCGAATCAGACTACTTGGGCTCTACTCATGGGATGATACGAATGAAGGTTTCACATGGTTATGCGATTTGTTGTGTGGGTATATGATTTTTTGCCTAGGTGCTCCATTTGAGGCGTGGGTGCGTTGTTTTTGGTGAAGTTGCGGTGTAGGTGCACAGGTTGTGTGGCATGGTTGTGCGATTCTAGCTATCCGTGGGGACTAAATGTGTCATCTTGCAAATGGCTTAATCTGTCGCACGTAACTATGCTGGTTCGGGTGCGTAATCACGTGAGACTCACATTTTGACTTGGATTGGGTCGTATGACCATCCAATTGCATAGAATATGACAACTTATGCGGGATGCTGCAAGAACATTCAGATCATTGACATTTTGGCTAGTTTTTTTGGCCTTTTTTACTCTATAAAAAAGCCAAGAAGGTGAGGAAAAAATAGAGTCTCTTAACCTATTTGTGAGATCAACGGAGCTCCCCATAACATTGTTGTTTCCCACTAGGGAATCTCCCAATCTGTGTTTTAGGTGCATTGTTGTTTCCCACCTCGTAGTCTTTGTTCTTGTTGTGCGATCAACGGAGCTCCCCTTGGTGTTTTTGTTTCCATAAAGGAGTCTCTGAGCCTCTTTGTGTGATCAACAAAGCTCCTTAGAGTCTCTCAGCATGTTTGTGTGATCAACGAAACTCTCTTAAGTGTTGTTACACTTGAATTTTACAATGTTTTAAAAATCAAATCGGACTGGCTTGTTCGATTGCGAACCGACAGTCGACCCAGTTCGAAAAGCCCCAAAAACCATTTAAGCTCCAAAACTCCAAAATCCAGTCGAACTAGTAGTTCCACTAGTGAACTGACAAATCCCGTAAAAGGCTAAGCGCCCTAAATCTCTATGTGATTCGCGATCTATCTTCTTTCCTCGTGGTCAAAGGGGCAGCGAAGCTCTCCAAGACTCACCACAGAATTGTCGCTCTCGAAGGCTCGAAGCTCTCATTCTCTTCTCTTTGGCTTCCCAGTTCTTGGCTTTGTGGAGGCTTTCAAAGCTCTCATTCGAAGCCAAGCAAGTATCGAACACCACTATAAGCATTTTTTTTTTATTTTTCATTATTGCACATTTCTTTCATCTGCTTTACATGGAGTTATTCATTTCAGATGGATAAAATGATAGAGCTTCAAATGGGGCTCGACCTTTCTTTGAGAGAGTGGAACTCCAAGTTTGTCAAAGTCAATTTCCTCTAAGGTGAATAAAAGTATCGATACGATTCTGAAGCTACAGAAGTTGCGACCCTATAATCTCAGTTGACGGAGTGCGGGACAGTGCTATCCGCAATGATGACTTTCTTTTCACTAAAACACCAAAATTTGGAGAGCACTCGAGAGAAGTTGGTGAGGCACAAGCTACTTTAAGCTTGTGCAACAAGAGTCTGAAGGCTTTGAGATTAAAGATGTCAGCTCTTAAGAAGGAGGTCCAAAGATTGTGGTCTAAAAAGGTGGTTGATGTTGCAAGAGTCGAGCTGAGAGCAGTAGAGGGCTTCAAGAGCTCGATTGAGTTTAAGAGCGTTATTCATGATTGCATTCAGGAGACTTGCAATCATATATACAATGTTGAGGTGAAGGGGATGCAGATAAAGTGCCTCGAGATGGGATTCATCTAGGGCTTTCTGAAGTAACTCCATCTAGGGCTTTCTGAAGTAACTCGAGCAATGCAACTTCAGATTGGGGTTATCGTAGAGGGACTTACCCCCAACCCTGGCTACAGAGTATTCTCCTTCATATTCCGATGGTGAGGGTATCGAGAGCGAGCTGAAGATGTGTTCTCCAACGACGATGAGAGGGATGAGAGCATTGAAGTCGAGTAAACCTTTTTTTTTCATATTTATCGATGTTAAGTTGTTCAAGCCAGACTAATGTAGTCGTCTTCTTTTATCTTTCCACTTTTCTTGCATGTTTATCGATGATTTGTTGTATGATTCAGACTAATGTAGCCACTGGTGATTTCATCTAGTGATTTCTATTTGTTGGTCATTTGCCCCCTCCCCTTGCGAGTGTTTTTTTTCTCTTTGTACTTATCTTTTTCCAAGTATGACAATGATTGCATCAGTTTTACTTGCATTTTTTTATTATGGGCATTAGATGATGGCCAGAGCTTCAGTTTTTTACCTTTCTATGGTTGTGCATCAGAGTATCGCTCAATGATGTTAACCGGTACGAAAGAGGCCAATGTAAGTCCACCAAGGACTTTTAACCCATCTAAAGTTGCTAGTTGGATCATCACTTAATTATTAACCCATGTGGAGGGGGTTAGGAGCAGTCAACCAAGGACTTTTAATCTATCCAGGGCTGTGTATCGGAGGAAGGCTTGACAAAATTATCCCATACAGGAGAGGTTGGATAGAATCCCTCTGAATTAATTATGCTCTAACTAAGATGCAACTAAGGTTGTGTATTTCTCAAGCCAAGAGCTTAAATTGGTTCGTGAATGAATCATTATATTCCTTGAATATGTCATCCATTTAGGGAAAATAAAAGGAGAATCATATTTATTTATTAGATCAAAAGTATATTGTTGCTACTGAGGTTATAAAACTAACAACAATACAAAATATGAATATAATAACTGATAATACAAAATAAATGACAACAACAATATAAGCAAAAAACAAAAGACTACATGAATGGATTCTCACTTGTAGTACTTGCAAAGATTTTTTTGCATTCCAAGTTTGGGGCAGGGTCTTCCCCTCCAAATCTCAAGCTTGAAGGTTTCGGGCTTGATCATGGCGACGACGGTGTAGGGACCCTCCTACCAGGGGATAGTTGGTTCCACTGAGAGCCACGATCAACTGCTTCAAGACTACTCAGGATGACATCTCCTTCGAAGATAGGTCGATGTTTGACTCTTCAATCAAAGTGACAGACCACCCTCTAATTTTAGGAAGTAGCTATGAGGTGTGGCACATCACGTGTTTTTAGGAGGAAGTCTAGTTGTCATCAAAATTTTCTCCTTTTGTTGTCTGGTTTTAAGGATTGAACTAAAGGATTTAGTACCCCATTGTCGATCGAGATGACGACCTCTATGCCGAAGCATGGGTTGTAAGGCATCTCCCTTGTTGGAGTTCATGAGGTCATCATCTTTTTTTCTTTCTACTTTTTCTTGCATGTTTATCTATGATTTGTTGTATGATTCAGACTGATGTAGTCATTGGTGATATCACTAGTGATTTCTATTTGTTGACATTTTTCCCCCCTTCCCCCATGAGTGCTTTCTTTTTGTACTCTATTTTGCTAAGTATGACAATAATTGCATAAAGTCTTGCGTGCATTTTTTTTTATTGTGGGCATGAGATGATGATTAGAGCTTCTCATCCATAAGAAGGTTGTCATAGAAAGAAATGCCATCAAGTTTTGACTTTATTAGGGTTGTGCATAAGAGAATCGCTCGATGATGTTAACCAGTAAGAAAGAGGCCAGTGGAAGTCCACCAAGGACTTTTAACACATCTAAGGTTGTTAGTTGGAGTATTGTTCAATTATTATCCTGTGAGGAGGAGGTTATTCGTAGTTCACCAAGGAATTTTAAACTATCTGGGGTTGTGTATCGGAGCGAGGCTTGATGCATTAACCCAGAAGAGGATGGATCAAATCTCTCTGGATTAATCATATTCTAACTAAGCTGCAGCTAAAGCTGTATATTTCTCATGATGGGAGCTTGAATTGGTTCATGAATGAATCATTATTATCCTCAAATCTACCATCCAAATAGGGAAAGCAAAGGTAGAATCATATTCATTTAATAGTATATTGACGCTACAGAGGAAATAAAACAAACAACAATGCAAAAATACAAATACAAAAACTAAGTATACAAAATAAATGATAAAAACAACATAAGAGAAAAAAAAACTACATGAATGGATTGTCACTTGTATTACTTGCAGAGATTCTTCGCATTCCAGGTTTGGGGCAGTGTCTTCCCCTCCAAATCTTGAGCTTGAAGGTTTCAAGCTTGATAATGCGATGACAGTGTAGGGGCCCTCCTATTGGGGGAATGGTTTGGTGCTGGGAGCCATGACCAGCTGCTTTGAGACTGCTCAGGATCATATCTCTGATATACCTAAAATATATAGTCTTTTTATACACATTTTTATACATAGTTTTGAGATATTGCCCTTTAATAAAAGATATTGGTATTTTTTTTTTTCAGGTACAATCAAATGAATGAAAAAAAGTTGAAAGAGTGAAAAAAGATCAAATTTGGAGCAAATATAAAAAAGGTGCAAAAATGAACTGAGGCGTCTAAACACCCAAGACTGGCGCTTACGCGCCAAATAAACAGAGAGAGCCGCGCCTAAGCGTACCCTCGCTTAAGTACCATAAGTAGGTATTTGATGATTCATTGAATTTGGACAAATTTTTTAAGAGGTGTTTGAAGCAACCCTTGGTAAAAATGTGGGAAATAGTTCATGGACTCAAAAATTCATTCAATTGGCTTTTGAAAGAAGGAAACTTCTAGAAGATTCATTGATTGAAGACATATTTTGAATAGACACCAAGACACCCCTTGGATTTTTATTAAAGAAGACTTGGATCATCAAAGGAAGGGGTCATCCACAGCCAACTGCCAGTCATCCATCCATTCCAAGTAACTGTTGCCCATCGCCGCCGCTGTCGAACACCTTTCTTTTTATTTTGAGTTTTAGTTTGTTTTGTAAGTGAAGGAAGTGAATTCAAAGGAATTTCAAGACATTTGGTGAAGAAAATTTGAGATAAGTGTTTATATTTGTGATTACATTTGGTTTTAATTTAGACTTCTTGTTTTTGTGTATGATTTCTACTTTTAAACTCAAATGTGATTGTGTTTTATCCGTGAATTCTTAGTTTTCTTTATTTTTTTTCCCTTAAAATGATAAGTGATTAAGTATTGAAAGGAAGTTGTGTGAAGTATTAAACTTTAATGTTGGAAGAAGTTGCGATGATTTTAAACATTGTACTTCATTTAATTCTTGATTTGGCCAAGTAATATGTTAATAAATGTTGTGAGAACATGTAAGATCCGAGATGATATTGTCTCAGTCAACAAAAGGTAAGAATCACATTTAATTTCATGGAAATTTCATGGATGAGAATGGGATGAGAATGTAGTTCATGGGGTTGAGTGCAAATAAATAGGGAAATAGACTTTGAAGGGTGTAGAATGAGAGGAATTTAGAGTGATAGGCTAAAACCCCAAATTTGATTTATAGTTTTAGGTTCTGATACGAGATGTTTGCCCCCAGGTGGAGGAAGAAGAGGGAACTCTATGGAACTCTAGAGCGAGAGCTAGTATCTTCCCTACCTAATCGGTCTTTAGGACTATTCAAACTATAGATTAACCAATGTCTTTATAGCATCTCTAGTAAGGGTAAAAAATATGATTGTTCCTATTTGACACAACACAATTGGAATACTTCCACAATAAAATTTCTATGCTTGTTACTGATTCATGATAAGGAAAAAAATATATTGCTTATATTGCCTTCGTCTTGCAAGTATTTAGTTAAGTTTATTAGTTGCTTACTTTATTTTTAATTATAAAAAATGATTGTTCCTATTTGACACAACACAATTGGAATACTTCCACAATAAAATTTCTATGCTTGTTACTGATTCATGATAAGGAAAAAAATATATTGCTTATATTGCCTTCGTCTTGCAAGTATTTAGTTAAGTTTATTAGTTGCTTACTTTATTTTTAATTATAAAAAATTTACAAAAAAAATCAATTTTTTATTCTTATTATAACATCTAGAGTATAAGTAAGAATACTTTGCTAAGTAAAATTTTGTTATCTAATTTCTTTTGTTTTGTAAGTTGCATATTTTTAGTTATCCCTGTGGGTTTGATTTTCGGGACTTAATCAAAAAGTCTTATATTACTTGATAATGATACGTATAATTGTGTGGTATCCCATAATTAAATATTATATATTATAACTTTATTTTTATTTGCTTCATAGTGAAAAATTTACCTAGTTTTTGCTTAGGATCAAGTTTTTGGCTTTGTTGCAAAGTAAGAATGACATTTAACATCTATATAGAACATCAGGATCAATCTCCTACGAAGATATGTCGATGTTTGATACTCCGGTTGAAGTGGCGGACCACCCTCTATTGTTAGGAAGTAGCCTTGAGGTGTGGCACTTCACGTGTTTGTAAGAGGAAATCTAGTTGTCGTCAAATTTTCTCCTTCTTATTGTCTGATTTGAAGGCTTGAACACAGGATTCAGAACCTCAATGATGACCGTGATGACGGCTTCTGTGCCAAAGCACAGGTTGTAAGGCGTCGCCCTTTTTGGAGTTCATGAGGACGTCATCTTTTTTCTTTCAAATTTTTATTGCATTTTTATCTATGATTTGTTGTATTGTTCAAACTGATGTAATCATTTGTGGTATCATGTAGTGTTTTTTATTTGTTGGTAGTGTTTTTTTTTCTTTTTATACTCATATTTTGCCAAGTATGACAGTGATTGCATCAATCTTACTTGCATTTTTTTTTATTATGTGCATGAGATGATGGTCAGAGCTTCTAATCCATAAGTTGGTTGTCATGGGAAGAACCACAATCAACTTTTGACCATTATAGGGTTGTGCACTAGAGTATCATTCGATGATGTTAATCAGTACGAAAGAGGCCAATGGAAGTCCACCAAGGACTTTTAACCCATCTATGGTTACTAGTTTGAGCATTGCTCAATTATTAACCCTTGTGGAGGGTTTTAGGCGCAGCCTGCCAATGTCTTTTAATCTATCTGGGGTTGTCGTTAAGCAACTTTGACACGTGATGTGTTAAGCGCATATATTCATTCTCTATTTGAGGTTCACATTGTTGGTTCATAAGTCGAGGAGATAGATCATGATTTTGTTCCCGCTCAGACTTCCTTCATTGTGACACTTGATTTGTATTCCCTGAGTTATTCTTACACTTGTCCCCAAATTTCTCGAGTTGCTCTTTGTCTGTTGATGGTCTCGTTGATAGTGATTTGAGCTTCGTCACGGTGAATGAGGTCAGTGTAAGAGTGAACCTTCTCTCACACCAATAATGAGTAGAAAGATCCTGAAAAATCCCTCTGAGGAAGGCTCCTTTCAACATCTCTGGATCCACCGTCAGAATCTAACGAGCTTCAGCGGAGAATCTGTAGAAGTATTCTTCGAGCAACTTTCGTGATTACCGAGAGATGGGACAAATCTTTGATAATCATCGTATTTGTTATGAACTTCTCTATAACCTGTCTGGCATGCTAGTTGAAAGTGTTGATAGACCCCCCCTTGTGGGAGAGAGTAGAACCGGGCACGAGCTTGATCATTGAGAGTGACAAAGAACACTTTATAGAGAACTACATTAGAGGCACATTAAATGTGCATGATGGTCTGATATTGGTCAACATTCTCGTAGGGGTCAGTTACCTCTTTATAGGAATTTATGTTGGGGACTTTGAAGCTCCCTTGGATGTGGTGATGGAGGACTATCTAGAACAAGGATGAAGATACTTAAAAGTTGCGAAGAGCGAAAAAGCGGTCTCAATCCCCTAGAGGAAACTCTTCTCAAACCAGACATCGTACCTTATCAAGGATTAAGTTTTCAGGAGTGGCAGCAAGGTGCGGTTGGGATATGTTTTATGTAAGCTCTGAAGTGTTACTGGTTGGTCTAGCTGTGGTAGATGGATGATTGGAACTCGCAGTATAGAGGAGGTCGACATTCTGCAGAGGAACAATTTCATCGTGTGGAGGGAGCCCGACAAGAGTGTGCTCGAGCAGGTCATTTCTTTTTGGCTCTTGAATTAGTGATAAGTAAGCTCCATCGAGTTGAAGGATATCATGTTGAGACTCCTCCATCTTGCACTCGATCCTTCCAAAGAGAGGCTCAAGGCGCCCTCACGGGCAAGATAATGACTTTCAAGGTTGAAAGTAACAGAGGCTTGATGTTCTTGGCCTTGTAACTATCCCCTTGAATGGTGAATGTTGGAGCATGATGCTATGTTGTTAAGAGTGTTGCATCTGGTGGCCATTCAACAAGTTTCACAAATACTTCAGTGGTGGGATTGTCCTTTCTACAGACAATGACAAATAGATGTGTGCCAGAAGATTCACGGTTGTAGAGTGATTAATTAATGTCTTATCATTACAAGAAAGTCCAACACACACTCATGTAACTAAAGTCAAGTAAAGACACTATAAGCTTTCACATGAAAACCCCGAAAGAGAAAAAATCATGGGGTCTTGTTCAACTTAAATGATCTACTATGAGTTAGCAATTACACGTCCAGACCCTTGTCTGACATAGGAGAAAGGGTTACATGGTTTCTCAAAGTACAATGCTCATAATTTGAAGGAATTGTTGCGCAATAGTTCAAAGCAGTTGCAGTTAGGAGTAATTTTCGAGGGCTCGATATATTTTCTTCAAGGCACGTTGATGCACTTTGCTTAAGATAATGTTTTGCTTCGTATGACACGTCTTTACTTCACGACTTTGGTGGTTGTTCTACATTGTGCTTCGTTACTCCGCAACATGCATCTTGGACTCTACGTGGGGCTTCATTGCAATGAGAAGAGAGTGACTAGTGGTGGTCAATGACAGTCAACAAGCGATGAACTGTGACTGTAGGAGCAAGAAGCGTTGTTGGATCTTCAGTCAGCTCTAAGTCCGACTTTTTTTTTCGATTCAAGGCCTAGTTCCCTTTTCATAAAAGAGGTAAAGCTCTATTCATAGAGTATAGGGGAGGCATTTCTACAAGTAAGAAATGAATCCAGACAACTTCATTGAACGACCCAAATAGATTCCCTAGATCAAACAATGTTTTGTGGATATTTAAGAGCCTTAAATATGTAGGAATTGAGTGATCTTATGCTCATTGGATTTGTCTCGTCGAGACGTTTTATTTTGCTATAAGTTTATCAGATTTAGAATCTATTTAACCTTCAAATTAGATACTAAAAGCTTTCAAAAGTGGCTTAACGGCCTCATCGTGTTTGATTTGACACAGAGTTTACCAATTTCAGTGTCATTAGGTCCATCTCATCTAGCCCGTCAATTTGACTGTAAAATAAGAATTTTGATAGTTTTAAATTGGAGTTTGAACACTTCTTACATAGTCAAATGATAAATTTTGTCGATGTTGTATCAATTTCCTAAAGTTCACAATCAATATTTGTGATCTTAAAAAATAATATAAAAATTTGGGTCTATTGCTCAACTACCTACTAAAATTTAAATGTCATATTATTTAGTTTTAAAATAAAAAAAAAAATATTTGTCTCTCTCAATAAATTCCTTAGCTCGTTTCCTAAGGAAAAAAATAAATAAAATTACTTTAATTATTATATTAATTTATTTTCATGACAAATCTATCCATAAAAGCACATATTCTACCAAAAACTAGCTCGTTTATTTCTCTTTTTTAAATTGGCCAGTAATAAATTATAAGGTATATAAGTCAAATTTATGATTTAAAACCTATATTTTCTCATTTAATCAATTAGTCATAAACATTTTTATTTTTTTTCCAGACTTCTGAAATTAAATACGATATTTAATCGCCTCGTTCATGTTAATATATCGCTATCGGCAGTGCATTGCTGGCAACAATCAGCGAAAATGCATGCATTCGTTCGCCGTGAATGATGGATGAGCCATTATTACTATATATATATATATAT
>NW_018164444.1:9547274-9593057 GCF_001263595.1 Phalaenopsis equestris
TATATATATATATATATAGTTATAAAGTAAGAAATGATCAGAGGCTATTATATGAGATTATAGCCACCCTTAAATGTGTCTAACAATCCGAGTATCACCTTCTTAAAGCCAATTGTGCCGGAGGGGATTCGAACCCCTGATTTGAGGGGTGTTATACCATAGATGCCAACCAACAAGCCCGGGTACGTGGCGCACACACACACCTTTTAAAGTTTTTTTTTGAAGTTAGAAAATTTATTTGTTAAAGTTATTTTAAAATTAAAATTTATTATATTTGAATCATTTTAGGTGAAAAATTTTGTATTTTTAAAAGTATTTGATCTTTGAGTAATTGGATGATCAACATTTACTTACATACTACATAATTCCTATATATTTACATATCTAACATTTGAAGTTTCACATTTATATGCATGCCGCTTAAATCTTTAACATTGCATCAATAATATCATTAATATTATTAACTTATAAAAAATGAAATACATATTATTATGCACAAACTTGATATTTTTCAACTAAAATATTCAACCAAGTAGTTGGAGAGCACATAAATCCACCATTTTTCATAACTTGAAATCCAAGATTAGAATATTTAGACTGTCAGTTTGACCTTTTATGAACGCGATGAAAAATATCAGAAAATGATAAGAGATGACGTTCGTTCGTAATGACCAGTGATTGGAGATAGTTGTCAGACCGCAATGGACGTCAGTAAAGATTAGAGGAAAACAAAGATGTCAATAGATCGCAGTTAGACAATAATGATCAGGTGACAACAATCAGACAGTATTTGTGGGAAACAACAGTTGTTAGTGGTGATTATTGGTAATATTTACCCTCTTAAATTCTTAATCACTCTAATTTGTAAAATTGATGACTATTTATACATCTTCATGCAATCGTGCTCCTATTTATTGATTGGGCTCATTTGGACTTGGATTGAAACACTTGAAATATCATTAAAATTATTTTATAAGTTTGATTATAAAGATAATTAAGGGTGCATTTGGGGCAGCTTGTGCGTTTAAGGATAAGCAGTTTATCCTTAAACGCAGCTTACGGGTCGACCGCGTGGTTCGATCTGCTATCTGCGTTTAGTGTAAAAATCCAACCGCGTTTTTAGTTAAGCGGACAAAATGTGCGGTCCAAACGGTACTGCAACGTTTTCAAAAACGTCCCAACACACTGCTCTAAACGGGCCTTAAGTCAAAGTTTTGCTAAATTTATGAGTTTCACGGTCAAACTATTGTGAATAGATTACATACATAGCGCCCATTTTTTATGGATTTACCTATCCAAAGTTTCATTTTTACACACAACACTTTACATATGGATGTGAAGATGGATTTGAATATTAAAATGAAATAATGAGTGCTACTTTTCATATGATATCTGTAATTATGAAGGTTTGGTGTGAGATAAATAAATATGAAAGTTTTGTGTGATATTTATGTAAAAGCCCCAAATGAAAAGTATGGGCTTGCTTATAATATTAGGCGCCTCATGGGAAGAGTTATAGGGTTGTACTTCAGTATGAACAAAAGAAATTCCTTATATTACGATTCTATTCTATGGGTATCCCCTCGAATTAGATTTTAGAAATATTTACGGCTATGCCACTCAATTTTTATGTATTTACATATCTAATATTTCACTTTTGCATGAAAAGATATATTAATTTTTTTATGTTAAAAAAATGACAATTTTGATAAAATGTCAAAGATTTGGGTGGTATAAATATAAAAATAAAGTTAGATAATTTATATGTAATACATAAGCACATAAGAATTCTGTAATATACCGATATGTATGTAAATTTATAAAAATTAAGAGTCTGTTTGGGGCGGCGATGAGGCGACATTGTAACACCACACCGTACATTTTGACAGTTTTTTTAAATATCACCGGTCTCGACTAGGTGTGGTGACAATTTTCTAACTTCGATATGATTTTTTTTAAAAAAAAAAAAAATAATCACCATTACTTTTTAAACATTAAATTATTTTTCAACAGTTTCACAACTACTTTCCATTAAGTTGCAGCTGCCTTTAAACAGACTTAAATGAGTTTTCTTGTGACTTGTTTATTACAAATTTAACTTTCTAAATATCTTAATTAGAATTAAAACAATTTAACAAAAATTGTTATAATATTGAAGTTATATTAAGCATTAAATATATGATACATTATGTAAAACAAACCATTAAACATCATTGCCGCATAATTCAGCCGCGTTCACAGCCGTCGCCATCTCTTTCGTCGAAAGAGACCACGAGAAAGCGGAGATCGGACCCCGCACCATCACGAGATCTGCTCAGCTTCCCGCCCGAATACGCCACACCGCGCATCTGTACCTAACGTGCGCACCACCTCACCTTCTGTTTTTTTTACAAAAGGAGCAATTTGCATGCACACCCCTTTATTCTTATATATTTACGTATCCTCGTTCCGTAATTTTATTTTCTTACATTTATACCATGTATATTCTTCATATCATATCCAAAATACCATCATTTAGATCTAGAACATTGATATTTACTAATTAACTCCGCAGAATTTACACGTGTCACGATCAAACTATTGAAATTTGATAAAAGTGAATAATATGGGTTTGGTTTTTCGATAAATTTTGATATTTGAATGAAATTTTTAAAAGATGGATGAAAAATAACATTCGATTTTAACGGGAATTTACGTACATAGCACCTAATTCTAATGCATTTATATGTCTCGCATCCAAACTCCGATTTCTTTACTTCCAAAGTATTTTTTCTTTTGTATGAAAAGGTGGATTACAAAAAGATAGCTTTTCATACATAAATAAGATATGCTTTAGCCATAAAAATCAGAAGTAGGGTGTTACATGTAAATATGCAAGATATTGGGCGCTTGTATGTAAATTACCCTAATTTTTAATTTTGCCCCTTAAATTGAATAGTTAGTGGCATATGTAAATATTTTGAAGCATTCATACCTAAACACATAGGAATATTGTGGTATATAAGTAAATCATTCTTTAAAACCCAAACTAATTTAAATATTTATTTATTTTTTCTTAAAATTTACTTAATATCACATTAATCTTTTATGTGTTCATAAATTTAAGGTATGTTTGGGGCGGCTGCAGCTTATTGAATAATCTGCGTATAAGTTAGGTGCGGTGGCGATTAGAAATTTTTAATTTTTTTGAAAAGGTCAGAACGTTACCAAAAAAACTATCACTGCACCTACATAAGTGCTGTGTGAAAACACTGTTTTTTAGCATTTTCAAAATACATAAGCTGTCAAAACTCAGCTTACCCAAACAGTTTAGCTGCGTTTTCAAAACACAACCGTACCAAATAAACTGTCCCAAATAGTTACTTATAAAAAGTTGAATATGAATGTTTTTATTATTTTTTTATAGCAATGTTTCTAGAATATAAAAAAGTGATTGTTTTATAAATAATAATGTTTTGAATGAGTTATATGCTAATGTCTCAATATTAAAATCTTAAATATTATTATTTTTTAATTAAAATAATTAAATAAGAGATAACAGATAAATAAAAATTACAAGTTATGTACGTAATTGCCCCCTTTTTTTAAAATTTATTTCAGCTGGGCACCACCACTTCCACTGACTGATCTTCCAGTTTTTACTTCTTTCCCTCTCTTTTCCCGTTCCTCCGTTCTTTGTGGTTTCCTCCAACGCAAAACCCTAATCCTAATCCTGATTTAGTTTTTCTTCTGCTGCTGCGACAATGGGAGCGATCGGAGATGGGTGTCATAATTGGGACTAAGGAGATCGCCGGGGATGGGGAAAATCGAGGAGGAGCAGGCGTTCCACGCGGTACCTGCATCACCGGAGCCAGCACTGGAAAATGCTGCTCGTAGATGTCCGCCATGCCGTTCGGTCGGTAGGATCGTGAACCTTAGATGCATCGCGGCGCTGCTACTGGGTGTTGCTGTGCTGCTGTCGGGGATTTTATGGCTGCCTCCGTTTTTCCGGCGTGGCTCCGGAGCTGAGGGCGTCAATCGTGAGCCGCAGTATGGAGGTGAGGTTCTCTGGGGGTGTTTTTTTTTTTTTTTTCTTGTGCTTTGTCTCACTTGCTTAGAGATTGGAGTGCATATGGTGGCTGCATTTTGGCGCGTTCTTGAATCTTGTTGTGGGAGTCCATTTAGTTTCAGTCTTGTCCGTCGTAATTGTGCTTTGTTGTAAGGGTGACGATTGCTACAGCCTACTGCAAAGATGGATGGGTTTTTTGAATAATTTATACTATGCTCTATGAATTTCATTCCAGTTATATCTGTAAAATTCCTGCAAATTTGTTTCCTTGGTTGATTTATGATTTTGAATTGGTGTGGGAGGCTTTTCCTATAAGTACTCTACCACAAAGTTCTAGCCTCTATTCATACAATTCTCTGATTCCGCTTTTATAAATAATTTTCATGTGTCACGTTCCCATGTGTGCTTCCACAGATCTAGTCTCATGTATCATCTTCTCATTATATTGATATTTTGAATTAGTTTTTTAGCATGGAAGATGTATCGGATTTACTTATGGATTGACCATCAATGAGCAACACAAAAATGCAAGCTGGTGGTCAAGGGCCATGCTAGTATATTAAGAATCCAATTCTTAATTTTCTTTTGATCTCGATAATTTTTTCCGTTCTTGTATGTACCTTAACCCATCTCTCATGAAAGCTCTCTGGATCAACTTGATCTCAACTAAGCTCGATTCCAATTGTTAGTAGGGAAGGACACTTGGTCCTAGGGCTATAAACGAGCCGAGTATTTCATGGATTGGACTTGTCTTGGCCAAGTCATAAGTTTTTCATGTTTAGTTTGAGCTTGAGTCAAGCTTTCACATAGGTGTTCATACATAGCTTTCTTAAACATTTTAATATTCATATTTGATTTGTGCTTGACCTATCTATATTAATTGAATAAGTTAAAAATTCAAATGGGTACATAATGTTTTATATTAAATTAAAAGTTTAATTTATACTTGAATTTTCATTTAAAGCTAATAAATACGCTAAAAATTTAAATGAGTGCATGATTTGCTGTATAAAACTATTGATAAATAATTTTACAAATCTAAATAAATAAACAATTAAATAAATTTCAAATTAACATATAATTAATTTATACCAAATAAATAAAATAATATATAAGTTTTATTTGACTTTTTGCAATCAAATAATAGAAGTACTAATAAACTTGTTAATTGAAATAAAAATAAGAAGAAATCGCTTTAAATTTATAGGCATGTTGGTTTTAAATTATAATTTATAAGTATCAAATATATAATTAAATAAGTCATATTTAATTAAATTTTATTTAAATAATCTATCATATAAGTATAAAACATTTAACAAGTTACTTTAAATATGAGTATTACAAAAATATTCATACATGTTTTTTTAATTAATTTGAACAATGATTGAGAGTTAATAGAGTCGTGATTGAGTTGTTCATCAATGCAAAATCTTCAACCAATAGATAAGGACCAATTGTAGCATATTGTGAATCCAAGTCTTGCATCCACTCTTGAGGTGGGACCACCATTCTGATATGCACTTTAAAATAAAGATTGATGATGAGCACATCTAAAGGTTCACTTGATGGTTTTTGGTAGATTCTTATGAGTTTGAGCCATAGTTCATTTTCTTAAATTAGAAATGATTTGGATATCTTAGAATCCAAGGTTTTATAATTGCGTATTTAGGATGGAATTCATGAATTCAAACATACAAAGGGGCCATGTCGAGCTTGTTGTACTTATGGAATGAACGATATGCGATCAACCCAAAAATGTAACATTCCAATTCTTAATTCACTTTTGAGGTTTGACTACTTTTTTCTTTCTTTATGTACCTTATTCCCTCTCTTATGAAAGCTCTCTGGATCAATTGGTCTCAACCACGATCAACTTGGTCTCAACTAAGGTTGATCCACTTATTAGTACGGATGAACACTATGGCCTAAAGCTTAGCTTAATATTATTGTGGGTGGACATTCGTTAATGCAAAATCTTCAGCCAATAGATAAGAGTCAATGTTAGCATTTTCTGAATCATCTCTCTTGAGTTGGGAATAGCTTTCCAATCTTTCCTATGCATTTAATATGGCTCACATAATTGAAGATGAATGCATACTTAATGTGCTTGATGGTTTTTTGCGGATCCTTATGAGTTTGAACTGTGGTTCCTTTTCTGAATTTATAAATGATTTTAGGGTTATAATTAGGACAAATTTGTCTTATGATGAAAATATTAAAATTTGTAAAATTCTTCCTGGACGACAATTTCTTAATCTCAAAAAAATAATTTTTGAAAGTTTTGGTGCATTAATAAAGTAATGTTAGGAGAGATCATATTTGAAGTATCTCTTATTAGAGTGATATTGACGTGAAAGTTTTTCCCACATAGTTTTCTCTCAATACTGTAGCTGATAAACTCATTTTTGTCACGACTCGGCCCTGGACTTGGAGTTAATCAAGGCGGGAATAGATTGTCAAACAGTGTGAAATAAATTTTCTATGTTAACTTTCAGTTTGATAGATGAAAGAACCAGTACAAATTAAATTAAAGCTGTACAATTAAATTTATCTTATTGATAGTTATCCATGCCTTTTATAAATTTTTTTTAGTCTATCGCCCATCCTTTAATAATTTTATTAAATCTGAAAAGGCAGTTAAAACAACTGTGAGCTAAACAAGCCAGTGAATACTCATACTCATAAATTTTAGTAATACAATGGTGAAAAAAATAATATGCATGTCAGTTAAACTGTTTAAATAAATCAATATAAAC
The DNA here is from genome assembly GCF_001263595.1 of Phalaenopsis equestris. Classification (NCBI taxonomy): domain Eukaryota; kingdom Viridiplantae; phylum Streptophyta; class Magnoliopsida; order Asparagales; family Orchidaceae; genus Phalaenopsis; species Phalaenopsis equestris. Next base: position 9,554,079 of record NW_018164444.1, read on the forward strand.
ATTTTATGCTATTCAAAAGAGTCTTACTTTACCAATAACTTATTAATATCATTTCGTGTTTATACAACCGTCACCGGAGATATCATCTAGAAATTGTGTCAATTAAGACACATCAATATTATTTTTTTTTATTTGAGTGCACGGACACATTAGTGTTCCCACACTATTACTATCATGGTGTGTTTCATCATAGCTAGTCATGTACATACAAGCAAACAACATAAACATACATGTTCATCACATTCAATCATACTACATAAAACATACATTAAAATACACGAGTAAATAACTACAACATTTGTAATAATATGACCGATAAAAAAAAAAGAATAGCTCAATCAGAATAAAATACTCACAAATATCATCAACTGCAAGCATATTTGAGAAAAAATAAATTATTATTATAGTTTAAAAGTGCTTACCTCGATGTCCATTAATCTAAAATTAAATGCCTAAAATAAGTATGGTATTCATATTAAATTTTAATTTATTTATTATCTTATTGCAAATTTAATAAGTTTTTTTTATTATCACTTTTTTCTTTTAATCAATAATATATATGTACATATATTAATAATAATAATAATAATATTATTATTATTATTATTACTACTACTACTTATTAGCTTTAAACAATAAGATTGAATTTAATTAAATATAATGTTGTTGTAATAAATAGTAATAACTCAAATTATTAAGTATGCTACCTTATTCTCTTCTCTTGTGCCCTAGATCACTTGAATCGAGCAGCAAGGCTCGGTCGAGCCTTTACTTTACACAAGAAAGCTGGTTCCAAGCACCTACTGCCGCGAGAGCCCTCCCTTCCCTCCTTCCTGCTCATGAGTGACCCAAATTGAGAGCCTAGTCTCCTGCATGAACTCAACCCTGCTCTTCTTCCTCTTCCTCTGCACGAGAACCTCGTCGATTCCTCCTTTAAGCTCGATAGTCGTCGTCGTCAGACAACAACGCCACCCCTCTTCTACTCCTTTGTCGGTTCGTACGTCAGGATCGAGTGTGTAGGAAATCCCACATTTGCTGCCTCTGCATGACAACGATGTCGCCTTTTTCCTACCCTCGTGTCGCCTTTCTCTCCTTCGCATGTCGTTGAACCTATGTGTAAGTCGATTTATATAGGCGAAATCCCCTCCTAAACTTCCGACCTCTCGTTTCCTATCGCTCTGTTTGGCTGCCTCGACTCTTCAATTTGTCTTTCTTGCCTTTTCATTTCCTCTTCCATTTGTCTTTTCATCTTCAATACTTCCTTTCGTCTCCCCCGAACTGAAATGATTCGTCACAATCTTCTTCATTTATAAAAAATTCATCCTCAAAATTTAAAACAACGGATCACACGTCACAAATAATTTTACATTTTTTATTGAACTCCCTTCTTCTATAATTTCGGTTGTATCACTATACCTGAACATATAATAATTTTTATTTTCAGTTAATTTTAGTTTTCATAATTATTAAAACTTTTTTATAATCTTTGGGCTATTTCATCAATATTCAATTAATTAATCCTAAATCTTATGCTTTGATGCCACTTTTCTCACAACCTGGCCTGGGGCTTGAAGTTCACCAAGGCTAGAACAGAAGGTCGGACGGTATTAAATAAATTTTCTATATTAAAATTTATAATGAAAGAGCCACTATAAATCAAATTAAATTGTTACAATTAAAATTTACCTTGTTGATAGTTGTCCACATTTTCTATAAATATTTTCTCGACTATCACTTATCTTTTAATAATTCAATTAAATTTAAAAAGTTAGTTAAAATCACTGTGAGCTAAACGAGCCAGTGAATATTCATACTCATAATTTGCAGTAATAAAGGGGAAAAAAAAATAAAATGCATGTTAATTAAACTGTCTAAATAATTCAATATAAACATTTAATATTATTCAAAAGAGTCTTGTTTTATCAATAACATATCAATATCATTTCGTATTTATACAATCGTTATTGAAGGCACTGTCCAAAAATTATGTCAAGACATATCAATGTCAATATATTTTTCCATTTACGTGTGCGGGTACATTAGTATTCCCCCAATAATACCATCAATGTGTGATTCATCATAACCAGTCATGCACATACAAACAGCCAACATAAATATGTGTTAATCACATTCAATCATACTATATAAAACATACACTAAAATGCATGAATAAATAACTACAACATTTGCAATGATATGATCAATAAAGAAAAGAATAACTCAATCAGAATAAAACATTCACAAATATCATCAATTGCAAACATATTTGAGAAGAAATAAATTATTACTATAGTTTAAAAATACAAGTACACATCTTGATGTCCATTAATTTATCTTAACTTCGGCTCATCTAAAATCGAATGCCTAAAATAAACATAGAATTCATATTAAAATTTAATTTATTTATTACATTAAAAATTTAAAAGTTTTTGTAATTATCATATTTTTTTTTCTAATCAATAATATATATATATAATATATAATACTACTATTAATTACCTTTAAACAATAAGATTGAATTTATTTAATTATAAAGTTTCTGTAATAAATTATGGTAACTCAAATTATTAAGTATGTTACTTTTCTCCCCTCTCTCGTGACCTAGATCACTTGAACCGAGTAGCAAGGCTCGGTCGAGCCTTTACTTCATGCAGGAAAGCCGGTTCCAAACACCTACAGCCGTGAGAGCCTTCATATCTCTCCTTCCTGTTCATGAGTGACCTATATTGAGAGCTTGGTTTCCCGCATGAACTCAACCCTTCTCGTCTTCCTCTTCCCCAGCACAACAACCTTGTTGATTCCTCCTTTAAACTCGATAGTGTCATTGTCGCCAGACTGCAATGTTGCCCCTTTCTCCTCCATCAGTGTGCAATAACTCTCGCACTCGCCACCTTTGAATGAAAGTGGCGTCGCTTTTTTTTTACCCTCGCATCTTCTTCCTCTCCTTTGCACGCCACTGAACCCATGTTAAGTTGATTTATATAGGTGAAATCTCCTCCTAAACTTCTGAGCTCTCGTTTCCTCTCGCTTTGTTTGCCTGCCCCGACTTTTCACTTTGTCTTCCTTGCTTGTTCATTTCCTCTTCTATCAGTTTACATTTTCTTCTTTGGTTCTTCCTTTTGTCTACCCCAAACTGAAATAATTCATCAAATTTCCCCTTCGAGGGCTGTATCCAAAGGATTGGATGGTGTCCCGATTTATTTCTCTCTCGAAGTGATTATTATCTTCCTCTTATCTCCTTCCGCATCTTTCCACATCGCTCTCTGCCGCCGTACCTCGCTTCAGCTGCCCACAACAACATCCTAATTGTTGTTTTATTCAGTTCCTGCTGCCCTTAGTGACTTCTTCTCTCTCGTGCTCACTGCCCTCACTTTCCTAAACCTTCTCATTCGTTTTGGCAGCATGCAACGTCTTTCCTTTGTTGTTTTCCTGCTGTCCAACTGCCCTAATCAACAACTTTCTGCTGTTTGGACTGTCACCCTGTGTTGTCCTGTTGATCTAGCTGCTTCTAATTGCGGCCACTCCTCAACCACAGTTTGGAAACCCCTTCCCTACCTTGCCACCACCTCTTCGAGCCCCCTAACTGTCACCTTTATCACCTGAGATCTTCCCTAACACGAGTTGCCCATTCAAGTGCGTTGATTATAATCGTCTATTTGGGTCTGGTAATAATATTTGTTTTTTTAATGTGATTTGTGTTAACTCTAGTATGAGATATGTTTTTGCTTATATAAATATGAATTTTCTTCTCATTATTTGCTTGGTTTTTGTATTATTCATGTACGCTTATTTAGAAACACCTATTTTTAACAACAACAACAACAACAAACATTTATCCTACTATGTGGGGTCGGCTACATGAATTTTTTCTCCATTTTGCCTTATTGAGTGTTATATTTTCATTTAATTCTAATAAATTAAGATCATTTTTTATACAATATGCCAAAGTTTTTATAGGTCTACCTCTACCTTTCTTAACATAAGTCGAGTCTAAAAGATCTACTCTCCTAACCAGATCATCAGATGGTCGACGTTTCATGTGACCAAACAATCTATGACGACCGTCTCAAATTTTGTCTACCACTAGAGCAACACCAATCCTATTACTGATATATTCATTTCGTATTTTGTCTCAAAGTGTTGAGCCACTCATCCACCTAAGCATCCTCATCTCGGCAATACTCAACTTTGTTTTATGTTTCTCTTTTAAATGCCAACATTCTGCGCCATAGAGCATTGGAAGTCTCACCATCATCTTATAAAATTTTTCTTTTAGTCTAAGCAATACTTTTCTATCACACAAAAAACAATCATCTACTTTAACCAACGAACTTGAATTCTACTAATAACATCCCCATCTATATCACCATCACTTTGAACAATAGACTGGAGACATCTAAAGCGGTTACACCTTTTAATGATTTGATCACCCATACGTACAACTCTGTTACTAGAGCTACTACTACTAAAAATTACTTTCCATGTATTCAGTTTTAGTTCTACTCAAATGAAGACATTTAGACTCCAAATTTAGACTCCAATGTAGGACATTTAGACTCCAATGTAGACCTTCATAATTCAAATTTTTTCTGAACTCTTTCTCTAGTTTTATACACAAAAAGGATATCATCAGCGAAAAACATACACCAAGCCATATCCTCCTGTAAATGTCCAATAAGAGCATCCATAACTAAACCAAAAAAATATGGGCTTAAAGCCGATCCCTGATGTAATACAATTGAAATAGTAAAATATTTGGTCAATCCTCTTCTTATTAGAGCACAAGTAACATCTCTAGTATACATATCTTTAATGACTTTAATATAAATTACATGAACACCTTTTTTTTATCTAGAAATCTCCAAAGGATTTCTCTTGGAATCTTATCGTAAGCTTTTTCTAAATCAGTAAAAATAATATGTCGATCTTCCTTATTCTCTCTGTACTCCTTCAAAACTATTAATAAATGTATAACTTACATAGTAGACTTGCCCAACATAAGTTCAAACTTAATTCCTCTATATTTGCACACTCGTGTGCATCCCCTTTATTCTTAAAATGGGGACCAAAATACTCTTCCTCCACTCCTCAGACATCTTGTTAGTTTTTTAAAATAATATTAAAGAGTTTAGTAAGCCAAAAACTCTCAAATCTACTAAATATTTTCACACTTCAATTGAGATATCATTAGGTCCTACTGATTTTCTATCTTTGGTTTTCTTTAAAGTCTCTTCAACTTCTTTTTTATTAACGTAACGGTAATTATAAAATAAATTATTATTATTAATGATATTAAGATCACCAAGGTCGATCGTATCTTCAGAAGTTTCATTTAAAAGTTTATGAAAATAACTCACCCACCTATGTTGAATATTTTTTTCTAAAAAATTAATTTTTTGTTTTCATCTTTAATTCACTTTACTTGAGTTGAATCATTGCTATTCTTTTCTCTTTGTTTGACTAGTTTATACATATATTTTTTACCCTCCTTATCATCTAATCTTTTATAAAGATTACTAAAAATAGCATATTTAACATCACAAATTGCTATTTTAGCCTTCTTTCGGGCCACCTTATATTTTTTCTCAGGCCTCTAAGTTTTTACATTTAAACCATTTTTATTTATAGAAACTTTTCCTTTCTTATTGATAAAAAAATACCACAACTCTTTCTTATTGATATATTATTAAGACAATATTTTGATGCGAATGAGTATAGTTCCCATTCTTCATGAAGTAAATTAATTCGATTCTTCTCTGATTTGTATTTTTTCCAAATGATGCCATGGCATCATAAATCCCTCTTAATGATTACAAAACCTTATTTAGTCAACATCATTGTCAAGTTTAATTGTATGAATATCTCTTTTTGTTGCGGTACGTTTATTTTATTGTTTTTTTCACACAACAAACTTCAATATTTTGACTCGACTTGCCTTAATAGCCATGCAATTGTTAAGTTTTTTCAGTGTTAGTTATCCAAGTACACTGTCTCTCTTTGGTTAATATTCTAGAGATTTTAAGTGCCTCACCTATCATGTTTCAAGATTTAGCTTAGTGGGTCACATTTATTATTCCACTTACTGTTAGGTGTAATATTTCCCTTGTTTACAGATATTTTACTCTTAAGTCCTTTATTTCTTTTGCAAATTAATTTTGAGAACCAAGAATATTTTAATTTGTGAGGTGAATGGGTCCAAAAATTTACTTCAGTACCGTCGTTTACAGTCAAACCAAACATTTGGCAAAAGCAAAACAAACATTATATTTTTTTCAAATTTATCTCAGATATGTATCTATTCTGGAAGCTGTGTATCTCGGTCAATGGCTTTCTCTACGTACCCAATATTGCAAATTTATTTTGGTTTTTGCCTTTTTACTGCAGCTGCATTAATTATTATCTTGAACATTGCTGGGAGAAATTAGGCTACTCTCCAGTTTTTCAGCCAATTTCCACATCCAATCCCACTTTGTCTACCGCTCTGAATGGGTCCTCTTATGTATCAATTACTATTTCTCAGGAAGGCTCATGTCAACTACTATTTCTCAGGATGACTATAGTCAACTATTTTAACTGTCACAAACATCAACAGTTACCTCACTTGTTGTATTGCTGTTTGGATCTGCTACTTTTTCAACTGATTCAAAGGTTTTGGGGTGTCTGAACTTGACCAATTTGGTGTTCAACAGTCATGGATTCGTCTCCATGAGCTGATTCCTATAGTGGTTTTTATCAGATTGATTCCTAATTTAATCTTTTTGAATTGCTTTGAGATTTATGTTTTGCATGAAAATTAATCTTTACCAAATAGGGTGATTTTGATCCCACTGGTGATCAGTGATCACCATCATAGGTATAGTCAACTATTTTAACTGTCACAAACATCAACAGTTACCCAACTTGTTGTATTGCTGTTTGGATCTGCTACTTTTTCAACTGATTCAAAGGTTTTGGGGTGTCTGAGGGTTTTGGGGTATCTGAACTTGACAAATTTGGTGTTCAACAGTCATGGATTCGTCTCCACGAGCTGATTCCTATAGTGGTTTTTATCAGATTAGTTAATCTAAGAAAATTGATTCCTAATTTAATCTTTTTGAATTGCTTTGAGATTTATGTTTTGCATGAAAATTAATCTTTACCAAATAGGGTGATTTTGATCCCACTGGTGATCAGTGATCACCATCATAGGTATAGTCAACTATTTTAACTGTCACAAACATCAACAGTTACCCACTTGTTGTATTGCTGTTTGGATCTGCTACTTTTTCAACTGATTCAAGGGTTTTGGGGTATCTGAACTTGACAAATTTGGTGTTCAACAGTCATGGATTCGTCTCCACGAGCTGATTCCTATAGTGGTTTTTATCAGATTAGTTAATCTAAGAAAATTGATTCCTAATTTAATCTTTTTGAATTGCTTTGAGATTTATGTTTTGCATGAAAATTAATCTTTACCAAATAGGGTGATTTTGATCCCACTGGTGATCGGTGATCACCATCATAGGCACGTTTACACTGAGGTATACTAATATAAAATCAAAACTATGAAATTAAAACAACTAAAGCGGAAAAACTGCTCATCTCCATTCACACATTTTACATTTCTGGCGAGTTTAAACTTTTAGAGTTCCATTGAGAAGCTTAAGCGTTTCACAATTCTGTGTTTCCTGTAAATTTAGTTTTAACTTTATCTGCTTAGTTATAATTATGCCTATTTCCATTTTTCCGGAAAACATGAGCGTGTGGGCATATTTATTCACTGTATCTTGACTTTGTGAAGGTGATGAATTAAAGTAGAAGTGTTTATGATGAACCGCTACCTCTATGTAGATGTATAATTATTTTTTGGAAGATTTACATTTACATCACAAAATTCTTATCTATTTACATTTCTAACTCCTGAACTTCAATTTATACATACAAACCGCCTTCCTATGCATGAGAAAGTGTATTTCATTTTTGAAAAGATAACATGGTGGTATTTTTCATGTGATAGGGGAGACTGCATCATCCACTAAAACCTAGTTGGATGGTAAATATTGCAATTCATCTTTTATTGGCGCAATCATTCACCTTTTTTTTATGTACTGTTGATTATGTTCTAATTTCAACACTGCCTGCCTATTGAGAAATTGATTCTATCGAATGTATTTTAACTCTTTGGATATTACTTTGTGAAGCATATTTCCATGATTAATGATTTGTATCTGAAAATTTAAGGAATCTTTTATGATGGGGACATGTTACATGCAAATTTGGCTCAAAATCTTTTATTTTGTTTGTTTGCTATTTTTAATGAATTGACTAATTTTTTGCAGCTGATGTGGTGGCAAGTTTCAGATTACAAAAACCCTTTTCCTTGCTGAATTCAACGGTTGCTAAGCTTCAATATGATATCTTTAATGAGATTGGCGTTCCAAATACCTCTGTATGTATCTATTACCTTCTTCCTTTATTTTATGACCTTGTTTACTTATTTTAACCTTGCTCATATTTTAGGTAGCTATTATTTACCTGGATCCTGTAGGAATAAACACAACCAATGTTGTGTTTGGCGTGTGGCCTTATCCAAAGAATTCAAATATATCAACCGGGCTCAGCATTCTCAAGTCTTCTCTTGTGTCGTTGGTTCTACAACAATCTACCCTTCATTTGACGACAAACTTGTTCGGAAGCTCATATTTTTTTCAGATTTTAGAATTTCCCGGAGGAATTACTATAGTACCACCGCAATTTGCTTTCCTTCTACAGAAAGAGCATATGCTTTTCAACTTTACTTTGAATTTTCCAATCTATGAAGTCCAAGACAAAGTTGATGAACTGAAGGACCAGATGAAGTTTGGTTTAGGTCTAAAATCTTATGAGGTTTGTCTGATTAATTTATTTACCATTCATTTTCGCTAATGTTATTTTCTCTTTACTCTTATTGCCTGTATAATTCAATATTGTTTGATAAGCTTGCCTCACTTATAGGATTTAATATTAGCGGTATAGATGTTGTCGTTGCCTTTACCGAAATATATTCTCACCTTTTTGAGCTTTAATTTTATCGAGCAAAACTCTAGCATTCTTATTTTTGTTTCTACCGTATATGTATAAGGGTTTTATTCTCCATTAATAAGACTGCTTCATGTTTATGAGGCTTATCTGGAATTAGCAAGACAGCTCTGGTCTTGTTGCCATGAACTGAAACTTCTTACATCTCTATCTAAACTCTGGAAATTCAGTGGTAGTCTACCTATGTTTTTTTACTTTTATTTGCAAGATTATCTTAAACCAATTTCTTTTATCTATTCATGATCAATATTTATGTTTTTTTTAGTTTTATTTGCAAGTTATAATTTTCTTATCACTTTGTTATATGTGCAGATTTTGTTTGTCAAATTGACAAATACAAAGGGTTCTACCGTGGCTCCACCTACAGTTGTTGAGACATCCATTGTGCTTGCAGTAGGGAATAATCAACCATCTATGCCAAGATTGAAGCAGTTGGCTGAAACTATCAGAAATTCCTCTGCAGGAAATCTTGGTCTTAATCACACTTTATTTGGCAGAGTTAAGCAGATTCGTCTCTCCTCATTCCTTCAACATTCTTTAAATAGTGGGGTTGGTTCTATCTTATCTCCTAGTCCAGCTCCTCAACCTCATATAGGTGCTCGTCACCATAATCCTGGCACTCAGCGCCATCGTCACTCCAATATTCACGATCATGGGGGCCATTCTGATGTGCATGTTGCACCTGCACCTTCCCCAAAACCCTTATTTACCCATCTTGCTCCAACCCCTTCTGGTTGTAATCTTGGATTTTCAAACAACCCCAAGAGAAAACCTGAGATTGTTCCTGTAGCAGCTCCTGCAGCCACACATCATCTACTTGCTCCTTCACCAAATGAAGTTGTGCCTGCACCTTCACCACATTTGCATCGAAAGTCACATTTGCCACATGTCGTTTTTTCTCATGCAAAACCTCCAAGTGAAAGTGTAAACCATGCCAAACCTCAGGATGGGGCTCCATTTATTTCGGCTTCACCATCTTCTTGTGAGTATTTCCTTCTAAAATTTTGTTTTAACGAAGTAATTTTGTTAGTAAATATCAGAAATATTTTTTTGTTATAACATAATTGTTATGGTTATGTTAGTCTGCTAATGAAGAAAAACGCGGAGTAAAGATGGGGTTCGTCTTTCCAACTTTAGATATGTGGACTAAATTGACCATTTTAAATGATTGATTAAGTTTAGAACAGAAGCTACCATCATGTGTGATTTATGTGCTATTCTGTTGGTTTGTCTTCGCGCAACTAAAATTTGGAAGCTTGTAGCAAAGTGCCGAACACCTGAACAAAGTATGTGCTTCATGAATTTGGTTTAGTTAATATTTATAGTATTTGAATGGTTTAGGACGATGCTAATTTGATGACTTTGCGAATTCACATGTATATATTAAAATATCGAAACGAAGGAATTAAATTAGGCATGTGAATATGTATATCTGAAAATGTGTTTGGCACAGTTGACAGTAGAAACCTGATTAATGTTATAGATATCAGAGGTCAAAGCCTGACATCATCTAAGAATTTTTGTTAGGAAATTGCTATATCACCAAAGCTAGCGCCTGAAATAAGTCATGAAGGCTGTTGAATGGATGACTAGTGCTGTGAAAGTTAAGCTCGAAATCAGATCAAATGTAGATATTTTGGCTCAAAATTGGATCATGGATTGATTTATTTGATCTTGAGCCAAAATGGATTGAAATTGAGTCGTTTTCAATCATGCTTGTATTGGTAATGAGCAAGATCGAATGGTGAATTTGACTAAAATCCTGATTGATCCAGCTCAAAATTAAGACTGATTTGGCTCGCCAACCATATTGACCAGAAACACCGAATGTACACGAGCGAAAACAAAATTCTGCTTGTATTTAAATAGTTTAAAAGTCACAAAGATAGAGATAGACAGACACAGACAACAATGTGACCTAGCCGAAAGCCTTTATGGGATATGAATTCTGAGAATATTAGCACAAGAGAAGGTAGCGGTAATTTATCCGTTACCCAGTCCTATTGAACTGTGAATGCAAGGAGCCCCACCCTCAATCACAAAACTACCAGAGATAGAGTAAGCAAAAGGGATGTAAAGCACTAGATGGTTCGCACATGTAAGTAGCAAGTGAAAAGTGGGAACTTGCAACAGATAACATCAAGTTGGCACCCGTTCAGAAGCGGCAGAGTCAAAGCCGGAGGCATGCGACGATGACTGATTAGGGATTTTTAAACTAGGGTGAGAGTCGAGTGATGGAGAAAGATGGAAGCGAGATAGTTGTAAAGAATTTTAGAAATAGGATTACGGCTCTGGGCAATTGGGGTGTGATGGGCATTCGGTTTAGAGTTAACGCAAACACCACCTATGGTTGATTTACACAATTGGATCCATATATCAAATCCGGGAATCACGATACATATAAAGTTTATATTGGTTGGCATCTGCGAGTCAGTTGTAAGTCCTCTGAGGCCGAGTGTTCGAATCCTCCTCTGACGACGGCCGTTTTATGGAGAGTGGTACTCGAATTGTTAGGCACATTAGGGGTGGTTGGGGGCTCGTATAATAGCCTCTGGCCATTCCTTAATATATATATATATATTTATATATATGAAATTGGCTCGAAATAAGTTAGATTTTTGTATTTGGCTCATATCTCAGCTCATTCATTTCTAGCCAATTTCGATCTGAGCTAAAATTCGATTCAATTTATGAGCAATTTTTTAACTTCGAGCCATTTTGACGGCCCTATGGTTGAAACATGTCATGTGTACGTTGCATGTCATCAATTCAGAGGTCTTGACACGTCTTTTGGCCTCTATTTTATCATTGTATCATTAATCTTTACATAATATACTACAAAAGTTGATACAAAAATTAAATAAGCAAATTAGTGTATTCAAGGTCAAATGATTTTACATTTCTATCAATAATCTGTTTAATAAATAAATAAACAAAAAATACAATATGTGGTGTTTTAATTTTATTAAAATAGTAAAAGACATTTATTATTTTAGTTTATCTGATAAACGTATAAAAATCTATGGGTAATTGTGATACTTATGATTATACATCGTTAAGCAATCTTGAGAGTTTAGGAAAATTGGAAATCTTAGGCTGTTAATGTCTAAATGACATTTGTCTTCTTTTTCATTTAATTTTGATAGATTTATGCACATGATTAATTTTTAGAAATGCATTGCTGATAACTATTGCTATGTAAAAGGCACTATAAAAGAATGCATTTTCTTGCTTAACGTTTGTTTATTTTAGGAGCAGGCACCAGTTAAATCAATGATCATAGATGATTGTCGTCAAACTAATTTAACATATAAGTTTAAGAAGGTTTTTAGAATTAGAACTGACTGAAATATTTCTATAGGTATTTTGAAACTGGTACAATGTTAAAATAATGAGAAGTGCTCGATAGATTAAATATAGTAAAAGCAAAGATGTTTAACTCACTACTTGTAAGTTACTTCAAGCTTTTTAAAGAATAATTGACAAAGGCAATGAGTCGAAAACCCATATTACTGAATTCTCCTATGCATCAACATTGGTTTTTATTTTATTTTATTTATCTATTTATTTATTTTTATGTATTCAATGATTTGTAGAATGCTAGGCATTGGCGTTAGTGGGAGCTATCGGTCAATGTATGTCAAATCTTGAAAATAAATGTTGGGATGCGGTAAAGTGATTCATGTGCTAAGTAAAAGTTATAATTAATTACACATTAAGATAAAAAAAAATTACTTGATACGGTAGGGATAGGTTGGAGGTCTGGGAGGACACCTAGATACACAAATAAGTATTGTGGAGACATTTACATATAGGGCCTGTCTTATGTTTGTAGTGTCTATTTTCTGTTTGGAGAGTCGTTGTAATCGATTTGAATTTCAGCAATAATATTTTTGTCTTTATAGTGGTTTGAGTTAACTCCGGTATCGAGGTGCAATATAGTGAGGTGTTGGGACAATGATTTTAAGTACATAATGAAATTCTATTTTCAAATGTTTAGATGTGGAGATTGCCATATGACCATCTACCTAACTCGTGAGTTTATTACATATAATCATTTATATGGCCTTTATAATTATGTTATCTCCACCTTCTACTTAACTTTTATAAGCTAGCTACCTAACACTTTCAAAGCATTATATAAGAAGATGGTTGCATCATTTCATGGTGTTCATATGTATCTCATAACATAAGCAAATAATGAGGAGGGAATAGAGAGGAGAGGGGGCGCTAACTGAAAGACACGGGAAGAGTATTTAAGTTCTTATATTAAGAAGATCTTCTAATTCTTCAAGAAGGAGGCTCTGCTAGTTTCATTTTCATCGAAGGAGTTTTTGACAAGTAGCAATAATAACTTCTCTGCCACATACATTCCTCTTCTTCATAAGTTGCTACACACTCTCTAAGTTGGTGACAAACTAAGTGGTATCTTTATTTTTATCCATATATTCCTCTTCAAAATTTAATTCTTATTTGATCTGAATGTGATCGTGAATGCAAAGTAGTCTAACAAACTTCAAACCTTTTATGCTTATTCCTGTATTTGCCGTATTTGATTTCTTGTCTTTATACGTTTTGCTTGTTACTGTTAACATTTCTTTGTTTCGATGTGTTGCTTGATTTTTCGTTTGTTTGGCAAAGTCTTTTTTTGATTCTTTTAACTTCTGTATATCTGGTTAATTAGGTTTGCGCATTTTTAATTTTATTCAAATCTATTGCAATTTGGCTCTCAATTATGGTGTTCATTTCAGTCGACTTGTTGATTTTTGGTATTTGAATTTCTTATTGATTTCTTAGATTTAATTGATCATTAAATTATTATTTGGTGTGGATTCATATTTTCTTAATTGCATCAGGAGTCATGGAATTTTAACTGCCCCTATTAACCGGCGACTACGGTGAATTGAAGGCGGCGGTGGTGTCTGTTGGGGGTCCTGAAAGGAGGTGGCAAGGTGCAAAAGTAATGTGAGCGAGCGGGAATAGCAACTGAACAGTAAGTCCTTACTCTCCTGGGCAGCGGCAGCAAGAGGTCGGGGGATGGACAACAAGAAAAACAGGGTTGAGGGGGTTTGGTGTGACAAAAATGAAGCGGGTGGGCCACACAGTAAGACAACAGTAATACCTTTGCCATCCCTAGGCGGCAGCAAGGTAGAACTCTGTGGCAGCATGTTGGCAGGGAGGAGTGCATGGTTTGGACGGAACTGCAGTTGATAGCAAACAAGCGCTGTCTGTAGCAATGAAGGGGTAGTTGGGGAGAGCTGGGCGGGCTGGCTGGGAAATACGGCTGTGGAGATTGATGGCTGTGGGATAACAATAAGGAGTGCTGTCTAGGGGCGGCTGCGGTAGGGAGGGACGATTGGGAGTGATGTGTGAGGGAGGTGGAAGGATTGCGGAAGGATAAATCATCACATCGGGTGTGAGATACAGCCGAAGCACCACTTGACCCTTGGATACATCCTAGAAGGGAAAAGTAGAAACGTTGCGGCTGTCTCGAATAACACCAGTACAAAAATTGAGTCTCAAACAACCAAAGCTCCAAATATATAGAAGCACCCTCATAGTAATAACGTAATTAAGAAAATAAAGAAAAAGGAAAGGAAACACTAAAGGAAAAAAAACGAATACAATTGATAAGGAAAGTTTTTCGATTCGACGCAGGCCATTTCGCAATACGGGAATTCTGCATTTGCGAGTTCCACCATTCCGCTGTTTCATTGTTCTGCGATCCCATGTGCTCTGCTAGCTCCTGTGTATGTCTCCCGGAGTTGGGGAGCTGCGACCTCATCTGTCGATGCTTTTGTTTCCTATAGTATGGTGTCAGGTTGGCCACGTTGAAAGTAGTGGAGTTATTTTAACTTCTCGATAAGTTAATCTTGTAGATGTTGTCATTCTAAAGCACATCCTGATTGAACAAGTGTCCATCATATTTTTGCACAATCTGAGTTGGAGCTGCATATAGTCCTAGATTCTAACAAAGTAACTCTAGAGCTATTGATTCTATCATGTGCCTCTTTCACTTGTGCTCTGCATGGTGCATATGGTAAACCAATTCGTCTGGAGGAACTAACTCGGGAATAAAATTTGTGGTCATTTGAGCAACTCTCAACAGCAGCCACTCTAGAGATGCTTCTTCTTCTTTGGTAGGACCTAGATTCTATTATAGAATTTTCTTTCCTACCAAGCTCCTAAAACAATTTCTAAAGCACTGGTTCATCCCTCATGCCTAGGCATCCATCAGTGGGTAAACTGCTAAAGTGAAGTTAATATTTGAATAACTTCATATAGTCTCCCAAAAGTAGCTCAAAAGTTTCTATCTCTGATATGTTGGTTCTCTCTCAGTAGGGGCTACTTAGTATATATGCTATACACATTTGAAATTGTGAAATTCTCTTATCTGATGTTCTACTATGTCTTTTAACGACTCCTTAAACTCATGCCCCATTTGGGCATCCAATGTTAGTCCTGTTGATACTCCTCTCAATACCTGTAAAAAGGTACCTCGAGGCACCACAACCTCCTACTCTGCATGAATGTCCATTACCTTAGAGTAACTCCCATTTGAGCAACTACCATTAACCCCGCTAATTTATATCTCATGGACTCGACTTGAATTATATGCATCCATTGTTCCACGATCCCGCGTGAACGCTTGCTCCGTTACATACACACCACCTAATTCCTATGTCTTTACTTATCTAACACTTGAACTTTGCTTTTCACATTTACCTCGAATCTTTCACATCACATAAAATATACCACCATTTGAACTTTTAAAATGTGATATACACCTTTTTATGTATAAGTAAGGTGTCTAGTTATCAGAGATGTAAATATACAGGAATTGAGTGGCATGTATGTAAATCTTAATGGAACTCCAGGAAGGGACCTTAGAAGAGCAACTAAACATAATGACATGTGATAAAATAATAAATTGACTCCACAAATCTATCTAACAATCTTACATGGTCAATTGTTGAACTTTGGGTCGTGCAATTTTTTATTTTTTTTATTTTTTGAGAAATTATTTATTCAGTGATGAAGCTTTTTTGAGTCTGTCTGGTTAATATTATCTGATATTGAACTTATCCCATTTCCATTGCAGCATCTGCGGCAGCTGGCCT
The DNA here is from genome assembly GCF_001263595.1 of Phalaenopsis equestris. Classification (NCBI taxonomy): domain Eukaryota; kingdom Viridiplantae; phylum Streptophyta; class Magnoliopsida; order Asparagales; family Orchidaceae; genus Phalaenopsis; species Phalaenopsis equestris. The sequence continues at coordinate 9,570,257 of NW_018164444.1, forward strand.
GACAAAAACTGGTTGGGTTTTTGCGCTATTCTTACATCGATTGTTGCCGTTATAACCCTGAGAGGAAACATTTTGTTCTCTGGATTCAAACCTCACCTGAAGGAAGAAGCTGTAATTTTAATAGATGCAATGTATATAAGGATATAAAAATGCTGTTAACAGAAATATATATACATTTCATGGTCAAAGCCACAGTGGTGGCAGGCCTTCTGTCAATCTTTGTAGTGCGCCTCTACTTCCATGTACTTTTATGCAAAAATCAAGAAAAAAAGAGGGTTTTTTCGCTTAATAAGTAGAGGAAAATGTGATTGATATTATGATCTGTTTTTGCAAGCTGTTAGTTTGATCAAACTATGCCCTGCGTTTTATAGTAGATTTTCTGTTTTATTTTATTTTTTGTTTGCTAGTTTTTGGGAATTGTATGTATCTAGTAGGGGTGTAAACAAGCCGAACACGAGCGAGCCCAAACTCAGCTCGTGTTCGGCTCGTTTATATTTCGAGCTCAAAAAATATGTTAGTGTTCCGCTCGTTTGCTTAGCGAGTCGAAGTGTTCGGTTTGGGCTTGTTGCTTAGGGGAGCCAAACGCGAACCGTTCACTAACAAAGAGACGTTTTGACAACCTTAATCACGTGGCCATAAGATGTTAATGATTGGGGCAAATATTTTTAATTTATTATAAATCTTTATAGCCTTGTAATCAATTAAATTTTTTAAAAATACTACTCATCAAAGATACATATATATATATATATATATAATTTATAAGTAGTATATCGAGCCAAAACGAGCTGAATTTCGTGTTGTTCGTGTTCGGTTCGTTAACTTAGCGAACAAGCCAAACACGAGCTTCTTAACGAGCCAAACACGAGTTGTTCGCGAACAACGAGCCGTTTTGACAGCCCTAGTATCTAGTACCTCAAGTTTAGATATTTGAATTTATGACATTTTTGATGTGATGTTAAAATTTTGCATGGCATACATATAAATATGAATTTTTTTGTGTCGGATATGTGAATACATAAAAATTTTGTGGGTGTCGGATGTTACTATTATCAACTTTGATCTGTAAATAAGATGCATGTAGGTATAATAAATATTTTTCTCCAATACGCTTCTTATAATTTGCTATATATATATATATATATCAATTAAATTTGATTACATATATAAACTAAACTAGCTACCATGCTTTATGAAGACTTACAAGGATATCAGTCAATTCTTATGTATTTACATAACTGACGCTTATACATTAGTTTTTATATACATGTAAGTTTAAGTTTGCATGAAAGAAGTATGTTTCACTTGTTAAAATTAAAAATGATAGTATATTTTATGTGATTTGAAAGATTCAAGTGGTGTAAATGTAAAAAATTTAGTTATATATGTAAATACAAAAGAATTTAGTGGTAAAAGATCAAATTGCCCTCACAAGGGGCTCTCCATGTATGTAAGTGTATCATAAAAATAAAAAATATGGGTTGGCATTTTATTATGAATTTTGATATTCAAGTAAGAACTGTAAAATGAACGAGAGAATGTGCTCGATTTGTAAATAGCAATATTTGGAGTGCTATATATGTAATTGTCCTCTACAATTATTTATATTGCAAATCTGATTCATCAAAAGATATTATGTGACGTTAAATAAGGGTGAGCAATAGATAAGTGAACGATCATGAAGGCTGAAAGAGAGACACGCCAATCATATAAATTAATACTGATAAGTCACATATGTAGTAATCAGTGTTTAATTTTTTAATCATAAATCATGTATAGAAACTAGCATGGGACAGTTTCGTGAGTACATTGTAGCTCTTGATATTATTTTGTAAGGGAGAAATTGTTACGTGCGTATGTCTGAATGGGTTGTCGTGCGATTCAGAGTGGAGTGGTTGCAGCTGGACTGTCGTCTGAATATGCGATCAACGTGCGTAATAATTTTCCTTTGTAAGGAAACATGTTTAGGATTGATTGAGGCCATGAACCTAATTTGGTAAATATATGATTGATTGTTAAGTCAAAAAGAAATATGTATGCATTGAGGGTTGAAATTTTAAGGGATTTTTTAGTTATAAATATAAAAAAGTTGAGTCTGAGTGGAGTTTTGGCTCAAGCTTGAGCTCATAGTAGGCTTGAGCTCGATTGATCTTAATTAATTAATTAGTTCAATTTCATTTATAGATATCAAAATATTTAAATTTAATAATTAACATAACTAAAATTAATAAATCATAATCATATATCTTAATTAAACTAATCGGGCATTCTTGGCAAGCCCTCGAGTCAAATTAAGCGAAGCTTGAGCTTATGCTCGTAGGATAAATGAGCTCAAATTTGAGATTGAGCTTAAGCTCGTAGATAAACTTGGCTCATGAGCTTGGAATAGCTAGACTCAATTACACCACAAGTTTTAGTTATTTTCTTTCCTTGTATTAATATTTTATGTGAATTTTACTTGTATGTCATTATCTATATAATCACTCCTAGAGTCTAATTTCTATCTCCTTCAAACTTTTGATTCACATTCGAATCAATTTTTAACTAATAATTGAAATATATGTGAACTATTTGAAATTCAAACATATGGTCAAATCGAGCGTCTAGATGAGAGAATTCAACGAGCTTAAGATTACTCAATTTTGACATCATTAAGATATTTAAATGTCCACAAAACTCCATTCAACTGTGGGAATAAATATGTTTAGATTTATTTTTTATTTGCAGGGGAGACATTCCCAGACTTTATAAATAGATGCCTACTCTCTTCATAAAAATGGGACCAAGACCTTGAATCAGAGGAAGAGCTGGGCCTAGAGTTGTTTCAAGAAGAAAAAGTTGAATTCTAGTGTTGTCCTGGACCAAAGACCAGGCGAACACGACCTTCACCCTGCTCCCGCAGACTAGCGTAGACCACCACTTTTTGGCCATCGTCGATCATTGTTGATCGCCCCATGCTGATTGCAATGAAGCCTTTCTCAGAGTCATGATGTACGCCACAAAGTAACAAATCACCGTGCAAAGTAAAGACCGACGTCGCAAAATAAGAAAACTCTGTGCAAAATAAAGACCAATATGTCAGAGTAATGAAACACCATACAGAGCAATGCATTATTCTGAACACAGTGCAACACTCATCTTGAAAACAATGCATCAATGTCCTAACAACTACTCCCAACTGCAACTGCTCCTGATCGTCGTACAAGAATTTTTTTCTGCGTACGACCACTGTACTTTGGGAAATAATGTAACACCATCTCGCCTGTGGGACAATAACTTTTACGTATATTCATCAACTTATTATGGATCGTTCTGAATAGATTAAGCCCCATAGTTTTTTACTGTTTCAAGTTTTTCATATAAAAAACTTTTATCTCGATATATCACTTCAATTAGTTGTATTTGCGTTGGACTTCCATGCAACACTAAGACGCTAAACAATCATTCTAGCGCAACAAATCTTCCGACACACCTGAGTACTTAAATATAAGCGGTTATTTCTCATGAGAGTTTCGATGCATAATGAATTTTTAAGGATATTTACATAAATAAAATTATAAGAGAATATCTATGCAAGCAAGCTTAATAAGCACAATATGAGAGAATCAAAAAATTAAAAAAAAAATTATTGAAATGTTTTCTTAGCCACATATCGAACACTTAAAATTTCTTATTTAGTTGGATAACAATCGATTTTTTAACATCACATAATAATACCATTTATTAATTACTTTCTAGAAGTGAAGTATTCTTTTAATGCATAAATTCATCAAAACAAAGCATAATAAATATAAATATTAAATTTTAGATGTAAATACATAAGAGTTGAGTGGTATTTATGTTAAATCTTCCTTCAAAATATAACCACAAAAAACAAAAATCCAAACATCTAAAATCTCTTATTTCAATTCGACCATTTCATCTACTTCCCTCTCCCGACGAAATAAAGAGAAGCGACCCTAGAAATTGTCGGCTCATAGTGAGCTGAACTTCTCCTTCCTGCATCAGCCCTTCATGTCCCGTTCATCGTTGCCGGAGCAGTCGGCTTTTGGCTGATTCTTGGCGGCAGTTGCGAGCCATTACTTCACCTTCAATTCAATTCTATCTGGAAACCTAGAGGGTCGACATATACACATTCAAGGTACAATTTAGCCCCCTCTTTGATCTATTGAACTGTTATTCGTGAATTTGATTGTTTATATTTTAAATGTCCGCGCATGAAAATTAGGTTTTCTTGCGTTTTATTAAATGTTCTCATTTGAATAATCGCTTGATATTTCTAATTAGAGGGACATAGAAACACCAAAACTTTCATTTTACATTTCTACCACGAAAATCATTCATATCACATAAAAAATGCATTATTTTAATTTAAAAAAAAATGTAAAATGCACCTTTTCATGCATACGTAAGATGGGCATATATGTAAAAAATTAACGTTTATGTAAAAACATAGGAATTGAGTGTCATGCATGTAAATCTTCCTTTTAAGTAATGTTTGAAATGCTGTTTAGATAATGCCATAATCATACATTAGAAACTTGGCTTTCTTGATCTTTATAATACACATTTAGTGTGGGTAAGTTAGACATGTATTCTATGTGCATTTTTGTAAATCTCTTTTTGATTTGATTGAATTCTAGTATAAATATATGCATGATTTACATACATGTCACTTATTCCTATGTATTTATAAATCCAACCTTCAATTTTTGCATGCATACCATCTTACCTATGCAAGAAAAGGTGTATTTAACTTTTAAAATATTAAAATAGTGGTATTTTTATGTGATATGAAAGATCTCGATGGTATAAATGTAAAAAATAAAGTTTTGGTATTAGATACATAAATACATAGGAATTGGTTGGTGTCTATGTCAATGCCTTATATGCTCATGTTGATCTCTCTTTTAGCTTTGGAGAGGTCCTACCTTAGTTTTCACTAATCCAATGTATGTCACTACTTAATTCTATTGGAAGGCATCTCTTTGTACCAACATAAGGCTTGGTTTGAGGTTTCTTTATTTGGCATTTTGCTCCTTTTTCTTATTTCATTTGCATATATACATACTGGTTTGATAAATCAGAGATTTTAATTTGTTGTAAATAAATTTTAATTGTTTGCGGATTTTATATGTTGATAAATCCCTGCTTGATTTTTTGAATTATTTCAACCATTTGTTATCAGTTGAGTTTCAATTATTATCTATGTTTAACTAAAACTATTTTTTTATTTAATTGGTAGCTTGTGATTTATGAATGATGAAATTTCATTGCATGAATTCATACATTAGAAACATTAACGCTAAATTATCCTCAATCACTTTCCAGACAAGAGAGGCAAGATTGTTGGAGTTCAAAAGTGGTAGCAGAAGTCTTTTTTTAATTATTTTTAAATTCTATAATTCCTTCTAACGTGTTTAAATCTTAAATTCATAAAAGTAGTAATAGCCCCAAGAACCCATTTTGTTAGTGTAACTATTCATTTCTGGTTGTGCTAAATTTGATTATGATAGGAATAAAGGGAAAGATTTTCAACTTTATTGGAGTTTAGAATTAATTAGAAACTAAACCAAACCACGAAATAACAGGATCACAAAATATTCGAGAAAATCAGAGGATTTTCTGATCATTAGTGTCATCTATATCAATATTTCTGAATTCTTCAGAAGTAGCTGACAGGCTGTTCAGAGTTCTGATTCTGTTTTTGTACATCTTAATTTCATTGAAAGTGAATCACTGCTTCTGATAATTACAGAACTTATTATACTCAAATTCATCTGCATCATATCCAATGAAAGCGTACTTGACAGATTTTAAGTCAAGCTTGCTTTTGTACCATGCATTAATATGTACATATGCATAACTCAAATACTCTTAAATAAGATAGATATATCTTTTAGTCACTCCAGACTTCTTCAGGTAAGTCTTCCTCCAAAGTTACTGATGAATTACAGTTAATTAAATAAACTGCAGTGTTTACTATTTCAGCCCAAAATTATTTTGGCAACCTTGCATGTAGCCTCATGCTCCTAACACGTCTGTAATTTTCTGCTCATGCGCTCAGTCACATCATTCAGTTGTGGTGTCCTTGGGCAGTAAATTCATGTCTGACCCCCTTTGTAGCACAAGAATTATTGAACTTTTGATCATGGTACTCACTCTCATTTCCTGATTTGAGACACTTCAGCTTCAAACATCTTTCATTTACTACCATAGCTTTTCACTTTTTAAAGACTTGAAATACGTCAGATTTCTGCTTTAAAAAATAAACTCATACCTTTCTCGCATGATCATCAATAAATGTGACAAAATAGCGAGAACCTTCAATGGACTGAACTGGATATCAGTATGCACCAACTTAAGTTTTTGTTTATTTCACCACTGACGCGCTCTTAGAGAATGTAATTTTCTTTTGCAAGCTATATGCAATCTTCACAGAAATCCAAATCAACTAGTTTCAAACCCTGAAGCTTATTTTTAGAAAGTAGGGACTTCATACTTTTTTCTCGATAATATGGTCAAGCTTCGGTGCCACAAACCTGCATCAACGCTGATTCTAGCCACATCAATGAAATCAGACATTTCATTGATCGGATAATAGGTGCTTTCAATTTTGCTCTAAGTCATCACTAATGCCCCGTGATCACCTTCCACAAATCTCCTGTGAAACTAGTCATGAGTCGTAACTTACTAGCTAGCTCACAAAGATAAGATTTCTCTTCAAACTTGGAGTATGTCTAGTCTCAGTAAACTTTCAGATTGTTCCATTCGATAATCTGATATCAACATCAATATTTCCTACTCTGTTGCAGACTTTGTTGCCTTCTAAATAAACCTTCTATAGATCGCTCTAAGTATAGTTTTTAAATATATCTTTATTGGGACAAGCATGAAAAGAGGCACCAAAATTTACTATCCAAGATTCAGTACTGACTATGGATAAGACTAGGGATAATATTGGATTTTACCGGTAGAGACATTTGTAGAGAGATTCTTTTCCTGTCATCAACCACCAACTTTCATTGGAGCTTTGCAATCCTTTTTGAAATATCATTTCTTACCGCAGCTCCAACGTTCACTTCTTTTTGACTTGAGCTTTCCTTGCTTGGACTTGGATTTGCTTCTGTCTGTATTCTTGCCCATATTTTTTCCATTCTTATCAGCATTCAACGCAGAACCTGAAGATTTACCATTCGTTACTTTTCTGTAAATTCTTCATTCAGCATCAAACGCACGATGCAATCGAAGTTCAACTTCAAAGTCTTTGAAGAATTACTCACCGTTGTTACCAAACTATCCCATCTGTCCGACAATGAAAATAGTATCATCAGTGTACTGATCTCATCATCAAATTTGATCCCCACATAATACAACTGGCTTGTCACAGCATTTAAATTATTGAGTTGTTTTGTTATTGAACTCTCTTCCACAATCTTCATGTTGAATAACTTCATCATCAGAAAAACCTTATCGGAAACAGAGGATTTTTCATACATCTTTGTTAGTGCCGCCATGAAATCCACCATGGTTTTCTCATTTACAATGTTGAACGCAGTAGATAAGGAAAGTGACAATCGGATCAAATCCAATGTTGTTCAATTAAACACTTCTCATTCCTCCATAGACATAGACTCAAGCTTTTTGGTAATTCCTTGTAGTGGTAAGTATAACTTTTTATGATACAACAAATCCTCCACCTCCATCTTCCAAAGTGCAAAATTCGTCCCATTGAACTTTATTACTTTGAACCTTGCTTTTTCGACCATTGCTCTTACTCGAATCAAACCCCACTTTGATACTAATTTGATAGGAATAAAGAGAACAATTCTCAACTTTACTGGGCTTAGGACTAATTAGAAACTAAACCACTACATAGAATAACAAGACCACGCAAGATTCGAGAAAACCAGAATAAAATTTTAATGGAAGCACAATGAAAGCAACCAAAAAAAAAAAGAACACATAAATTTAACATGGAAAAAACCTGAGAACGGGAAAAAACTACGGAGCCACCCCACCAAGAAATTCCACTATGGAATTCAAAAAATTTTACAAAGAACTCACACTAGTTTCTTCTCTACACACAAGTAAACTTACAGGACTCGCTCCAAACCGTCTTACTTAAATCCGACATGAAAAACACACGCCGAGATCCCGATAATCCTCCTCTTCGTTACTTTCTCCTTCATCATGAATTTTTTGAAGAACTCGTACAGACACCACTCAAAATTGGTCTTAAAACCAAAAAATCGTGTCAACTACTTCGGTCTCTTAGTTGTGGGCGAATTGGCGCCTAAGTGCCAAGTTCTTCGCCAACGCCAAAACAAATTGGGCGCTTGGGCGCCGAAAGGGGACGGAAAAGCACCCCTCCCTTTGTTTGCGCCCCCATGTGGGCGCTAAAGCTCCCATAAGGGACACAAAAGTGCATTGGGCACTTCAGTGCCCAAAGGGGCGCAAAAGCACCCCATCCCAGTGTTCGGTTTTCTTGAGCATGTGTTGGTGCTTCAAATCAAGCTCCACACCGTACATATCAAAAGAATAAGTAGCCCTAAGAAGCCAATTTGTCATTGTATCTTCTTTTTTTCTTTTTTTTTTTTTTTTTTTTTTTTTTTTTTTTTTTGTGTTTCACCCATAGAAAAAGTTGAAAAAAATCAGACGTGTATTGATAAATGGTATTCCGAATCTTACGTGCAAAGGTTTAACCAGAAGAAGACATCAACTTTTATGTTGCAATGAAACATTTTTAAGGAATGAAATTAATATTTACATTTCATCCATGTTTACTAAAGATGTTGAAATGCTTTTATTGCATCTCTACCTGTTTTATACTAATGTTTAGTTTATATGACCGTATTTTTAATTAGCTTATTCCTTTTTTTTAGCTAGACAGAAGTATATGAATCAACATTCTAAAAATGTTTTATAGTTGGATGTCTTTGAATCAAAATGGAACTGCATTGTTAATTAACTCATTTATCTCTATACATCTTTTACTCTTTCATTTATTGTATTTTTTTTCTTAATCTTCCATCAGTTTTATCTCTATAATTACTCTTTCATCAAACTTGATAAATCAGTTATCATAATTTGGCACATTCTGGGAATGAGTTTGCCCTACACTTCTTCGCCAAGCCTTTCCAGTTTCCTCCCGAATGCCTTCCTAACCGGTCCAAATTCCCACATTTACCATAACAGGCTCGACATTTGTAAATATAGAGCAATCCTTCCACAGTCTTGTTTCCGCTCCCCTTCTTCATGCTTGTTTCATGGGAAGTTGATCACTGTTGAGGGAGCAGTAAATGGTGATGTAACAGAAGGATTTAAGCTAAAATGGCGTGAAGTTGGGCCCGACATAACCGAGGCTCAAAAACATGAAATATCTCAGCTTTCATTGACACTGACGAATCGTTGCAAAGCACTTCTGAGACGCATCATATGTTTCTCTCAAGAGGAAGATCTATTCGTTTTGTTAGCTTCATGGGTAAAGGCCATGCAACCTAAAAGATGTGATTGGCTCTCCGTGTTGAAAGAAATTAAGAGGATAGATACTTCTTTGTATTTTGAGGTATAGCATCATCCATCACTCTCTTTTTATCGCTTAATGCATTTTAATTTTCTTCTGCTATCGAGTTTCTTTTTACAATAGGAAAAGTTTAAAAATATCTGCAATTTTTATAGGAGGTTGATTTAGTCAAAACATTTTTGTAAGTGTCAAGTTAGTCTCTGGACTATTTTAATAGGAGCTAAAATATTCTTTCATTTAAAATAAGTTGACATTTTATTGTCTCATAGAAAAGAGTTTAGGTATTGAATTGACATTTTGGTAGACTCAAAAACTTGAGTAAAGTGCCAAAATAGTCCCCTATTTTAATAGGAACTATTTACATGGGGTCATTTTAGTCTCAGAGTCTATAAAAGTGTCAAATTAGTTTTCAGACTTTTTGAGTTTAGAGACTAAGTTGACAATTTATAGACTCTAGGATGAAAATGACCACCTACGAAGAATCAAGGGACCATTTAGACACTTTCTTCAAAACTAAAATATCCCACACTGCAAAAGTTGGGCTTATTTTGACACTTTTCTCCTTTTATAATAATCTTCTTGATCACTTGAAAGCTGAAGTATTTGATTATTTGCTTGTGGATTATACATGTTTTTTTTATTATGCATCTTAATTTTTATCATTAGTAGTGGTGTCAAAAATTGACATGACATGCCAACACGAATCGAACTCAACTCGAAAAATCCTAGAGTCAGGTTTATTCAAATATTTTTTGAGTCGGGTTCGGGTCAGTGAATTCGATCTGTTTATTATTCGAGCCAGGTTTGGGTTGAACGTGGTAACCCAAATATAACCCGAATAAACACAAAATTTCAGGCTGGGTTCATGTTAGCGGGTCAAGTTTGGGTTCGGAACTTAGTTTTTGAATCGCTTATTATTCGAGTTAGGTTTGGGTTGACCCTATTTGGGTTTGGTCATTTTTGTATCCGACCTGAATCCGACCTGAATTGACACCCCTAACCATTAGTTTGTTTTCTCTATTATAAAGCTTATGAACTTTCTATTTGTGATAATTCCTAATTTCCATACGTGACAAAAAAACCATTTTCATTTTAATGGAAAAACTTATGATTCTGTGTAGGTTGGATGTTGTTAGGTTATGTGCTCTGCTAATCTTGTGCTACTAAGGATCTGTTTGGGGCAGTTGCATCTTATTAAAAAGCTGTTGCGCAACAGCTGTGACAGAGAGCTACTTCACAGAAGCTGACTATCTATTTATTTTTGGAGTTTTGAAACAGCTATGCTGCAGCTATTTTTGGACAAATGATCTGTTTGCCCCTATACTATAATGATGTTTATAACAAAAATACTCATACTAACACATTTCTTACTTAAAAGTAAATATTCAGTTTGAATGTTACAAAATAAAACGCACCTCACAAAATAATTAGTAACATGACGATCAAAATTAAAAAAATATTAAAATAACATTAATAATATGTTAATATTGTTTTTAAAATGTAATTAGTTTATGTCACGAGATAAACTGTACTCTAAGGAAACTCGCCATGCCCGATCACTATCGACGGTGGATTCCTCCAACTCATCTGTCCACCTAAAGAAGTCATACCTTTCTGTTTTTCTCCACGAACACCTATAAAACTCTCTCGTAATTATTTGGCTATTGCGAGCTAAGCAGAGAACATGGTAGACCACAGTAGCAGTACAATGTTCTAGAGGTACCGGAAGTCCTTGAGCTCATCTTTTCTGAAGGTTTAAAACAACAAAACACAAATACTTCGATGCAAAAGTAAAAAAAAAAATAGAAGTAATTAATGCAAGTTTTTATTAGTTTAAGATTTCAAAGAACATAGTATGAACCAACGAATCTGTCACTATAAAAAAACAACAAATTTTATAAAAAAAATTGTACTTGGTTGCCCTTAAATCACATAATACCAAGCTCGTATGTGTCATATATGCATATCACCAAAAAAGATCATCCAGAAGAACCTCAAATGTTATAGCACTGAAAAAGGAGAAGAACTTGGTCGTCTTCTTTTGGATTTCATATATGAAAATAACCAATAACGAGATATAGGTCATCCAGAAGAATCTTTAAGGTCAAATGTCTCATCATATACCTCAAAAACCAAAAATAAAACATACAATAAAAATTTACATATTATATCCATGATTGCCTCATTAGTTTTCTAAGTGGGGAAAAATATATGCAAAAAAGCGAGAAATAAAATTGAGATTCAAAATATAGATGATTGGATAAAAGATCGATATAATGAATAATAAAAATTTTCACAACTTATTGCAAATAAAGTAGCGACAAAAAAAAAATACAATCAATCCATTTAACAGCCAACGATGACATCTGTAATCTGTTATTTCAACTCTGTAATCTTCCTCATCTTGGGTGCAAGTCTCAAGTAATTCATCTTTTATTTGTGATAAAAATTGTTCAAGACAATATTCATATGTTTTAGTAGGGACATGCGAATAATCTTCATCAGCTTTCTTGAAGTCAATGTCATTGCGCGAAGGATGACGCCGAATATAGTTGTGGATAATCATTGTGACCACCATAATATGCATTTGTTTAAAAAGCAAATATGTTGACATATTTTGCATTACGACCCACTTTTTCCACATTCTACATATTCTTTCAATGGCACCGCATAAGGACGAGTGTCTCTTGTTAAACATTTCTTTCCTATCCTAATTGACATTGTTGACTCTTTCAAAATCAAGAATGTGACTAGAAATGACTTTAGAAATCATTTCTGTAAGGGGTATCCGACATCGACCAAATAATATTTATCTGACATAAATACAATAATTAGTATTGCACTGAAAAAAATATTTAATCAGGGTTTCAGGTGGAGCAAACCTGGGGGTGGGTGGGGAAAGTTGTATTTCCGAGTTATTGTGGCAAATTTCAATATGCGACCATCGTGTGCACTGTCTTCTCAAGCAGCCTTAACAAAAGTAAAACACGTGTTGAAGTCATATACATTTATTATATTTTATGTTGGTGATTAGCATCGCCTAATGAATGTGATCTTTTCATATTTGATATACGTGCATCCAAATGTGTTTCATCGATCACTGCAATACAATTCTAAAAAATTTAACAAGGGTGTATAAATTATTGTATTCAGTTGAATTATGAAATTAATGAATAAATAGAATTATCTTAAAATATGATATATATACTGTGGTTCATATGCAATCACTATGAGAGTTCTTTCAAATATTGGGACATCTGGTTCTAATGGTAAACTGACTAGATCATTCAACCAAACTGAAAAATATCTACTAATTCTTTCAGATGAGTGCTGGAATCGCTTTAGGATACCTCTCATAGATTCATTCTGTGATTAAATATAGAAGGTTATTACTAACATTTCTCCGAAAGTCATCAAGGAGGGGCCGTGAAGTCCATGATTGATGTGTAGTTCTTCTAAGAGATTGATGAATATGGGATGTTATCCGGTACATATTAATAAATCTTGTTGAGTGTCCTACAAAAAACTCTCCAACCCACTTATCACCAATATATGAAAATATCATGCAATGAGAGCGAGCTATGTACAAGTTATAGTACACATACATCAAACACATCACAGTTGTAACTCTTCTTCCGTGTCTTTCTTTATATGCATCTATGTTAGGCAATCGCTTTATCAGCTAACACATATAAGAATCATCGAATTAGCTAATATCACTACATTTTTAAACAAACAACAATTATAAATACGCTTGGAAAAACAAATAACAAATTAATTGATGAAAACAAATAACCAAAGCAACATTAATAATATCCTAAAGAAAAGTAACTATCAAAAGCAAAAGTCAAATTGTCCTAATGAAAAACAAATACAAATAGTGCAACTAGAAATAATGAAATTCAAGCGTCTTTATTGTCATGAAAATAAAGTAAATAATTGACCCTACGGTTTGGTGTCATGTCATAAAAAACTCTTTACGACTTGGGTATTTCAATAACTTGATGGAGAACAAACATTACGACATGTTCTCATAAACTTCTGGAGTTGCCTCCGGAATTCACATAACTTGTTGGATTGAAGTTGCTTGTGATGTCCCAGGGTCATTGATGCATGAGGCAGCTAATTTTGAAATTTGGCTTCTAATGAAAACACATTTGCTTTTCTTTTTCTCAACCCTCAAATGCTTAGATTAGCTGATGGATTCAACTTCATTGAGGTTCGGGCTGAGACATTCGTTGGAGTCAGTTGTTCGTTTGACATCCTAGTTCTCAGCTATGCAAGCAAACCCTCGCTCACTAGGAGCCCATGCATGATCGCATGTTGTCACGACTCCATCAAACATATGATCCAATTTCTCTCTAGCTCAAGGTTAATGCTACTGAATTTAAATTGTTTTGTTGTTGACACCACCTACAAAGTAATGAGATGGATATGTTGATGTATTTGAAAAAATTAAAAAAAAAATAATTCTTATGGACATTTGATCAATTTTCACCACCAATCTCTTGACCCACTATTCTTTTGAAGTATCAACTGTTCGCTTTATATGATCTCAACCTAAATCTGTGGATCATCGTTTCAATTCTTTCCAAAATTTTCAATTTTTTTTAATTGATCTAATTTGTTTTTCAATTGCATCCCGTCGTATTCTCTTCTTGTAATTTTCTTAAACTTTTCATAATATTTTGTCAGCGCTCCTTATTAAAATAGGTTGTGGGTCTATTTTCCAATTTAATGTCCTTCAGACAGATATTGTAAAATATTAGTTTGATTTCTTTACATCACATAGCAGATGAACCGAGCTTTTTTTTTTTAACCATTATGTTACTAGCATGAAAAGAATTAAACAATATAAATATTTATCATAAAAAATAATTACCGCAACTCAAAGAAAAATAGAATTGTCATAATATCATTACCACCACCTCCGCATGACACACCACCATCTCCGCACCACATCAACACCACCCGACACACCACCTCCACATCACGCGCCACCACATCCACTCCACACCACCACCTCCACACCACCACACCACCAACTCCACACCACGCCAAACAAGTAGTGGCAACAAATTTTGAAAGCACAAGTGAAACTTAAAAACAAAATGAAAGTTGAACTTTGGAAAGCTCACCATGTCACATGAGCTTCTTAACCATGGAGTTTATTAACCATAAAATCAAAGGGCATAGCAACAAACCCCCAAGTCCTTTATAGGTTATTAACATCTATTTTATGAGTTTTATCCAAATATAAACAACACGTGAAATATTATTATTAACAAATTCAACACAATCTTTCATCCATTTTTCAAATTCTTACTCTCATGAGAAAGTACATAATAAAATCTCAACACTTATTCAAAATATACACAACACCCGAAACATTACTATTTACAAATCCAGCACCATTTTTCATCTATTTTTCAAATTCTCACTCAAATATCAAAATTTATGATAAAATCTCAATCCATATTAAAATATACACAACAGCTGAAAGATTGTTATTAACAAATCTAACACTAATTTTTATCCATTTCTCAAATTCCCATTCAAATTTTAGAGTTCATGATAAAATCTCTATAATTATTTTTCATTAACAAATCCAACACCAAAAATCAAAAATGACAAAGCCGCCATGAAAGTGTTTTGAGAGCTATGTATGTAATGTAATTATCACAAAACAAAAAAAAAAGTGCAAACCACAAACCATGCAAAGCAAAGATACCGGCAAGCACTACATGGGGAGCTAGGTATGTAATTACACTAATAAAACCACAACGAACAGAATAAATCCACAAACTAAATAGACCGAAGCTATCGTGAAATCAATAATACCATAACGAAACTGAAATCACAAAGCACAAACCAAACAAATTCAAAGCCACCGGAAAATTGAGAAAAATAGATGTTTCTGGTGCTATGTATGTAAAAATCCCAAAACGAATGAGTTTATGTGCAAACCATATACCTAACAGAGCAAAGCCACCAAGAATAGATGAGGGGTAGAAGATACCGGAAGAAGAAGGAACCAAACGCCAATTTTTCCTTGTCACGGGTGTCAGAGAATGAAGAAAAAGAAGGGAAAGGAGAAAAAACCCTAGGCACGACACATGCGAGACGAGATCGAGCGAGGGGACACGGGACTAATAGCGAACTGAAGGACGTAGCAAACATAGGAGACAGGTCGCGGCTCAAATTATCGAACGTGTTTAAGGAAACTCGCCCGCGTCTCCCTAATCAAACCCCTGGAATCACGACACCCCATCGCGTCGCAGCCCCGCCGCTGCACCATAACAGACCATAAATGGTTTAGCTGTAACATAGTTACATATTGGCTTGATAGGAATGCCTTTTAGTTCTTCCAAGAAGGCCTTAGCTTTTAATTCTCATGGTGTTACGAATTCGATCTTATAATTTATCTGCCACTTGAGGTAGGGTTCGCAACAAGTACTATGAAATCAAAATGACATTATAGTTTTGTTTGGTTTGTTGAAAAAAAAAAATTTACAACGTAATTAAAATATAATTTATTTGAAATATTGTAGAATTGTTTGACTAGGTGTAAAATAAATATAGGGGATTACTTTTTTTTATTTAGGTTTGAAATAAAATGAAATTAACATATAAAATCTAGCAGCAGCTGCGCACAATTGGTGGTGTTATCAATGGTGGGGTGGTCAGACAGTGGTAGGGGGGGGGGGCGGGGGGCGCCCGGGGGGGGGGGGGGCCACCACCGGAGGTGATGGGGGTGGTGGTGCGTTGCCATAGCTTCTACAATGTATTTGGACATGGCCGAATCAATCTGCTTCTATATATACCAAATTTGAACTGAAAGATTACAGTGCATTTCATTTACATTTGGCCAAACTCCAAAATGTAGAAATCCTCTGAATTTGACAAAAGGGTTTATTTCATATATTTTTCTTATGAACTCAAATGACAGGTCAGTTCTTGATATTTACCAAATTATATTCAAAATCAACTACAACTATAATTTTTCCAACGGTCATTTTTTAAATTAAGTGCAGAATAAGGTAGTGAAAAAGGATCCTACAGAGGGAGAAAATTTTACGTACGTCGTGGGATCCTACAGAGGGAGAAAATTTTACGTACGTCGTTCGCACGTGAGCTAAATACGGAAGACGGACGCGATACACCAATGAGGTGTTTTTTTTTTTTTTGCTAGTGCACAGCATCAGTCGTCCGTATGTAGCTCGCGTACGAAAAAAATGGAATTTTGTTATTCGGGCGTTAAAGAGTTTTAATAATGACCTTTTTCATTGATATGCATGAAAAAATCAAAATTTAGCTCTTACATTCTTAAATACATAAGAATTGAGTGGGGTATGATATGTAAATCTTCCTTTACAGCTATTTGATCAGAAGGAAAATTTGTTCCATCTTACCAGGCCATAGAGTACGCCCTCCATGAAGAATCATTCGAAGCTAATGCTCGCGACTACACCAAGCTCATCGACGCCTACGCGAAGCACTATCGCTTCTCCGACGCGCAATCGACATTTGAATCCATGAAGGTCCGAGGGTTCCCCTGCGATCAAGTCACCCTCACCGTCCTCATCAACATGTACGACAAATCCGGCGATCTCCGCCGCGCCGAGGAAGCCTTCCAGCACATCAAGCTGCTGGAATCCCCAATCGACAAGCGATCTTACGGATCGATGATCATGGCGTACATTCGAGCGGGAAAACCGGAACTCGCGGAAGCCCTGCTGAAAGTCATGGAGGCCGAACAGGTGGTTGCGGGGAGAGAGGTTTACAAGGCGGTGTTGCGGGCGTATTCGATGGCCGGAGACGATGAGGGCGCGCAGAGGGTGTTCGATGCGATTCAGTTTGCGGGGATCGTTCCGGACAGCAGGATCTGTGCGCTGCTCGTGAATGCTTATTGCGTGGCGGGAAAGATCAAAGGAGCTCGGAGCAGTATAGAGAATATGAGAGCGGCGGGATTGAAGCCGAATGATAAGTGCGTTGCGGTGATGCTTAGGGCTTACAGAAAGGAGAAGAAGATGGAGGAAGCTTTAGATTTGTTGATGGAATTGGAGGGAGATGGTGTGGTGATGGAGAGTGAGGCATCGGAGGTGTTGGCTCAGTGGCTTAGGGGGCTTGGTGTGATTCATGAACTAGGGCTTGCTCTTAGATAGATAGTTTGTATATATATATATATATGTATGAAAAATTATTGCAGTAGGACATTTGATGTAAATTTGCGTAGGTGTCCAATTAAAATTAGTCAGGTGTTAAGATGAGTCATATGCATTTAAAAAATAATCAATCAGTATGTTTCAGTGGAGTCCACATTTTGATGTGACCAATTTTAATTATACACTTTGCGTCAAGTGTCTGATGCAATAATTTCTCATATGTAATGAGTTTTTTATTTTTGAGGGATTGACATGCATCCCACACATTTCTCATGTATTTACATTATAAAAAATTAAATTTTCATGTTCTTTTTTATGACATTTTAATGTTGTAAATCTATGCTAGAAAATATGTATTTCAATTTTAACAAGGAAATAAGATCAAGGCAATTAATTTGTGAAAATGGTTGAATTACAAAATTAAGATGATTTACTACAATTAAGAAAGTGAGCAAAAAATGAGATTTTTTTTTCAAATTAATTCCTTTTTGGGATTTAATGTCCCATGACAATTATATACTATTTCAAATGAAGGTGTTAGCTTTTTCAACCTCTTATTCTTAGTCTCATAAACTTGTACATTCTTGAATGAAATGCCATCATAATATGAGTTAAATATTTTATCTTTTATGAAAATGAAGGTTAGCTCATGATTAGCTTATGGGATGTAATCTATCTAATTTTAGCATAATTATTCCTCTAGATTTGCAATCTACTTGTGAACTCTTGCCCACAATGATGAGCACATTTTTGGGCGACTTTGTAATTATCCTTCATATTGAGTTGTTGCAACATCAATAATTTTATTAATACAAAACTTATAATGATTTCAGATTATTTTTCTATCGCGGTCATAAATTTTATGATGGTAAAATACTTTCAAAATTTTAAAAGCTCTTTTTCTAGTTCTTCTTTCAAAATAATTATCACGACAATCTTCATTAAAACCTTTCACAACTCCAATAAAATTTGCAATTGTATCAACTGCAACATTTGCTTTACTATCATTTATGATTATATCATTATAAAGGTTAGAGCTAGAATTTATATTTAATAATTACAATCAAGAAGTAGATGACATGAATTATTAAAACTATAGGATGAGGGCGCATATATGCATAAAATTTAAGATCATTTCAATAGGGAGATAGTTCTCTACCACATTAATAGCAACAATTATTATTCGTGTGTGTGTGTGTGTGTGTGTGTGTCTTTAAATGTTATAAAAAATATAATTTGTTATATTTTATGTAATTGTTGAATCATTTTAGGATGTATGATCTCATATTGTTCAAGAGTACATACAAATAGTAAGAGATATGTGTATGGAAGATGTAAACGAAGAGATTGGATGTATTTTTCTAGAAATGAATTCTTAGTTCTTTCGATAAGCACCTCCAGGAGAATTGAGAGATGATCTGGGAGATGATAGATAAAGAGAGAAAGAGAGTCAGAGAAACAGAGAGATCCCTCATTCTCTTGCCTCCCCCTAAATACATAGAGATGAGAAAAATCAATTAGTCGCACAATATGAAATTTGTCAATGGTGTTCTGATGAAAATATGGCGAGGTGGATACCAGGCAACTCATAAGTGGTCATTAATTGATGTTAACCCTTCAATGTTAAGCCTTACTTTGACCGTCTGAAAATCCCTAGGTCCACTGGCTGGGTGAATTACTTGAACTTGTTTGAGGAGCACGACTTGACTCCCGAGAAAGAGGAAACCTCAAGATGACATTTCGACACTTGAAGTTATATAGGCAAGTCACTCATGTAGGTCAATCCGACGAAATAGTCCAAAAAGTCAATTCGTCAGGCGGTCTCAATGGGCCCACTAAGTAGAAGAATGTGTGAGTCGTGCCTGGTGATGCGAAAGGAATCTTGCATTCCTCCTAAGCTCTATTATCTATAGAATAGGCCAAGATGGTCTATTTACCCTGTCGTTCGCCCGCCCAATTATTCATGAACAAGAAATTTTCTTTGATTTTTACTCATGATGTTATATTCATGCATTAAAATCTAAAAAAAAAAAAAACTTGCAAATTAGATAAAATAACTCTGTTATCATGCTTAATGAATGGACAAACAATAGCATTAACACATTCTTTTGAACTTAAGACTATGGATTTTGACATAAAAAATGTGCCAAATTAAGAAAGTAGAAAATATGTAAATTAATAAATATAGTCATAAAATTAAAGAGAAAGAGAGAGAGTTATGGTATTGGAAGCCCTTATCAATCATGACCTTCTTCAGTCATTTTGTCATTTAGATTTAAGAAGATCTAATCATAGATTGCTTCAAAATGCATCAAATACAAGTTGAAGGAGGAGAAGAATAGAAATATGCTCTTCCTATGTAAGCATTTAAAAGCGAAGAAACTCAAAAGCTTGAGAGAAAGGGTGAAATTGTTAAAAACAAAATAAGACATGCGAAATAAGAAAATGTCATAAGGACTTTTGTGACAATTTTATCATTACTATAGTTTTTGGGTTTCCATCACATTTCTATTGGACTATTATTTTCTTATTGCTTTTTCCTTTTAATTTTATGATACTATAACAAATTGTTTTTCAACTTTCTCAAAAAATAAAAATAAAAATAAATAATAATAATAATAATAAAATAAATAAAAACTAAAAAATCACCACTCCTTTTAAAAAAATTGTTTTTCTTATAAGCTTTATAAAATTTGACCCGATACGCCAACTCGTTCTGAGCCCGGCTGAACAGATCTGGGTTTGGGTTGGGCCAATTAATTTGCAGGTCGGGTTTGGATTACATATTCTAACTCATTTAATTTTTCAGATCGGGTTTAAATTGACCAATCAACCCGAAATGACCCTCCAACTCTAAATTAACTTGGAATCGATCTGCTAACACAATATTGACCAGAAATTGGCTTTATTTAAAATTTAATAACTGTTATTCCTTATGTTAAACGAGTTATACTGGTCGGGTAGTTCGAGTTGGCGAGTTGAAGGCGGGTCGGGTTAGTTTGTCATACTTGAACACGACCTGCTGACCAAAATTGTCACTTCAATAAAAAATTGGGAGTTATCTCAAATAGATCCTAGGCGAATAATTATGTATATATTACATTAATGATTATTGTTTAAATTATTATGTCCTATCTTTTAAATAGAAATAAAAGATTTGTAAATTATGAGTTGAGAAATTACAAAAAGTATTATTTTTTAAATTTATAATTAAACAAAAATAATTGATCAATTTTTTTTTTTAAAATATAATTTAAAATATTAGAAAAAAGCTAATAAAATTATGATTTAAAAAACAAAATCCAGAAAAACTGTCACTTCCTACGAAGTACATGAGATGCTAATTGTACGAACTTGTCTTAAAATGCAGCAAAATAAAGCTACATGATTATTTTGTTCTCGCCTCAAAACTAATAATTTATAAAAATTATTCAATTTTAAAAGAATATTAATTATATTATACCAAAAAAGGTGCATATATTTTAAGTATTTATATATAAATATTTATTCTAATATATGTACTAACAGGAAATATTTTCCGCTGAGATGGAGAGAATATTACGTTCGCATGAAGTACGTGCGAACACGGATATTCAAGTGGTATTTATGTGATATCTCACTTCAATACCTCCTCAATACTATTAATACTAGGGCTGTCAAAAAAGCTCATTGTTCCCGAACAGTTCGTGTTTGGTTCGTCAATGAGTTCGTGTTCGATTCGTTCGATAAGTAAACGAGACAAATGTGAACCAATTTTTTTCGTTCGGTTAGTTAAACGAACTAAACACGAACAGTGATGCGTTTGTTCGTGTTCGAATCGTTATTGTTCGAAATATACAATAATTTAAAATAATTATATATATATATATATATTGATATTTAAAAAAAATAAATTATATAAATTATAATATATAATAAATTAATAATAACGTAATATACTAATATAATATTATATATTTATATAATATAAGTTATATAATTAATATAATATATTATTTATATATATTAATTTTAGCGATGTCAAATTGGCTCATTGTTCGAGAACAGCTCGTGTTCGGCTCGTTCGTTACGAAACGAACACGAATAGAGACTTCCCGAATAATTTCGAACATTCACGAATAATTTCGAACATGAGCTTATTTCAAACAAACTAAATTTCCAACGAATCAAATACGAACACAAGCTCTGTTCATTCGTGTTCGGTTCGTTTACACCCCTAATTAATACCACACGAATACCATTGATCTGCAACTATCTCATCCGCATGTTAATATTGTTCGAATGAGGTGAGCTATGATGGTAACAAGACTATTAAATTATTCAAAGATTTACGCACGTATCACACAATATTTTATGTGGTTCGTCGCTCTCAGTTTGTTAGTCTATGGGGGCAGGGGATGCTTTGTTTTATATCTTCTTTTTGTTTGGCGAAGTGGGGAAGCATTTTATGTTGCACTATTTTCTCCTTGCTGGTGTTTCTTTTGGATGGGGTTTGTTGCCTGGTATGCACATCTACTATATTCTGTGACCTTGGTATCTTCAGACAGTTGTCTGTGATTATGGCGCAACTAGTGGAGTCCTTTAGTTTTGCTTGGTGTACATGAACTTTGATGTATGTAGTGATATATGATAGTTTTGGGTTTTGCTTTCTTCTAACCATGTTTCCAGATCCTGTGCCCTTGGGTTAAGGTGTTTGATGCTTCGGTTTGGGGACTTTTTTTTTGGTATGTTCTCTATGTTGTCGAGAACCTTTGGTTTGGAGCCTTTCTCTTTGCGTGTTATTTTTGGTACAAGTCTCGCTTTTTTGCCTCGAAAGATCCTCCAAGCATAGGCTCAAGCGTCTCCGATTTTCTAGAGCACCTCCCGACTTTGGATTTTTTGGTACGGATACCTGGGTATACGATTTTGTATTTAGTTTATTGTTTTGGTTATTTTTCTTTTTTGGCGGATCTTGCGTGGAGTTGTATTGTGGCCGAGGAATCCCTTATGGGTGTGTAATATATCTTTTTTTTTGGATTTTTACCACCATCTTTGTACTTAACCTTTGTGATTAAAATGTAGGGAGCCGAATAATGCTCATTTCCTCAATATATATATATATATATATATA
>NW_018164444.1:9593121-9638441 GCF_001263595.1 Phalaenopsis equestris
TATATATATATATATATAAAGGAATGGTCGCATGCTATTATACGAGCCCCAACCATCTCTCATGTGCCTAAGAATTCGAGTACCACACCCTACACTCCGGGTGAATCGAACCCCAGACCAGAGAGGACTTACAACAGACAAGCAAATGTCTTAATGATATTTTGAAGGAATGGTCGAAGGCTATTATACGAGCCCCAACTATTCCTCATGCGCCTAAGAATTCGAGTACCACACCTTACAATCTGGGGGAATCAAACCCCAGATCAGAGAGGACTTACAACTAACAAGCAGATGCCTTAGTGATATTTTGATGTGATTCAAATTTGAAAAATTTACATTCACGCCACACAAATCTTAGATATTTAAATAACTGACATGATTACATCTAAAATTTGAAATTTATATTTATAATGCATTGGTTGTAAAAACATATGCATCAAAGGAGTACTTCAATTAAAAATAAGCAATGATAGCAATATTTTTCATTTGATGTTGAAGATTTAACTGTTCTAAATGTAAATATCAAAATTTAAATGTTAGATAAATAAATATACTACAATGGTGTGACATCTATCTAAATGCCTCTAAAATTTTCAGTGTTAGTTACTAAATATTTAATTTTTTTTAAAAAAATATGTGGTCCCTACCTAAATGCCCTAATAATTATTATTTAATAATTTTTTTCTCTTTTTTAAGCTTTGGCGCTTCGAAAATATTTGCATACATAAGACGTATATCAATGGTTATTCAGGCGGTACAGAGGTTATATCCGGGTTATACCCCCTGTAACCTCCGTGTAACTCCCCTGTAACCTTCGTGTAACTTATTTTTCAAGAAACTACAGAAGCGCAGAACTCATTTGTAGATTACAGATAAGTTACAGGGAGGTTACAGATGGATATAACCACCCCGATATAACCCCATGTACCTCTTGAAACTTCTTACGTACGCAAATATTTTCCCCCTCAGTTTTCTCCCGCCTCTGTTCCCGGCCTCTTTGCTACCATGAGCTCTGCTACTCTTCTTGCTCCGGCCAAAAACGATTTCTAGCTCCGAATCGCTTCTGATCCATAAACCCTAGTTCGTGGAGAAGATGGGGAGATTTCTGAAGGAGAACTTCGAATTTCCGTGGTAGTATCCGTCGGAGGAGGCGCAGCGAAGATGGCGCAACGCTGTCGGCCAGATCGTCAGGAATCCGAAGCGGAGGTTCCGCATGGTTCCCGATCTCGAAAAGCGTTCGGAGGATGAGGCTCGCAGACGCAGCATCCAGGTCTTGATTCCTTACATCTTTCCCTTGATTCTTGTTCTTAGATATGGTTTTTGTTCTTGACCAGCCGTCGTCGTTTTCCCCAAAAATCCCTAATCTGCCGTATAGATTATTGGACGATGCGTGAGAGAGAGAGAGTGTGTGTGACGGGGATTTGGGGAGGACGATACCAATCGTTATCGGCTCATCGCCTTTGTTGTGCGCATTGTAGTAATTCACATGGGGTTCATCTACTGTGCGCCGTTCTGACTGCACTGCGATATGCTGTTAGTGTTGCTGCTCATCTTTGCCGTCCATTCTGAGTTGGTCGGTCAAAAGGTGTTAGTATTACCTCTGTTAATGGACGTCATGGATAGGGCTGTCAAAACGGCTCGTTGTTCGCGAACAGCTCGTATTAGGCTCGTTAAGAAGCTCGTGTTCGATTCGTTAATTTTGTTCAATAAGTTAACGAGCTGAACACGAACTAAGATGTGCTTGTTCGTGTTCAGCTCGTTTTGGCTCGAAATACTACTCATCAAGTTTACAACGCTACAAAGATTTATAATCAATTAAAATATTGATTAAGAAAATAGAATAAAAATTATTAAATTAGATTCAAATAATGTTTTAATATAAATAATAATTTTTAAATCTTGCTCAAACTCTTATTGTCTTATAACTACATGATTAGGGCTGTTAAAAGGGGGGGATTATTGCGTGCGGACACCGCATGCATCTCTGCATGCGGTGTTCGATCCTGGCCGTAGATCACGGTGATCTACGGTCAGGATTATTTCCGTTTTTTAAAAAAAAAATAAAAAATTTTAGGTGGGGCCCACCGAAATACATCAGGACCGTAAATCATGTGGAGCCAGTAAATTTGGCAGTTTTCTTCGATTTATGGGAGATTATTGCGTGCGGACGCCGATCCGCATGGAATAATTTTTCGTTAAAAGGACTCTTTGTTCGTGAACAGCTCATGTTCGACTCGTTAAGCAAACGAGCCGAACACGAACACACTTTCTGAGCTCGAAATATAAACGAGGGCTCGTTTACACCCCTAGTCATGGAAGGAGAAGATGCAGATAATAATTCCAATTTGCATATAATGACAAAAACATGAATAAAATCTTGCTTTTCTAAGCTATGAATATGGCAAATATGGATTTTTAAGTAATATTTTGAATTAAAGTTTCTCTTATCCCTAATAGAAAGCTTGAATTTTAGCGTTCGAGATTGTAAATATATGGAAAAAAAAAATTGCAAATTTTGCTGCATGCTCTGTTTTCTGATTTTAACGTATATTGGGCTTGTGATTTATTTGCCTCTGGGTGGATTTCTTTTAAATTACAGAGAATTCTATTTCCCCAAGTAGCTATATTCAGCCATGTTTTTGTGATTTTTATCTTGAATTTATGTCTTTCAATGTCTTATTCCTCCTGGGGTGTTATTTGGTAGCATAGTTTTGATAAAATTTATTCATGGATTTAACATAAATTCGGCCAAACATTAAAAAAAAAATTTAAAATTAAATCCAATATATTGTTGAGTCAAATTTTTTCGCTTTACGTCTCTTCTTCTACAAAAATTTTTCTGTGCGGACTCCTGACGTAAAAAAACTCTATGTGCGGCGCAGAGTATTCCTGAGTTATTTTCAGGTTATTTCTGAGTTATTTTCAGTAATACAGAAATAACCAGCGGACTTTATTTTTGGATTATTTTTGGGTTATTTTGGAATTATTAAAAATAATTCAGAAATAAACTAAAAATACTCAGAAATAACTTGCACTGCACGTAGAGGTACGTCAGGTGTCCTTCTCACATGTCTTCTAACTTCATCTCCATTGTCATCTCAGTTGATACAAATCTTGATTTATGCACTTGAAACAACAAAACCACTTTAGCTTGGAATCACTTTTACTTATTTTTATTTATTATTATTATTTTATTTATATTTTGATTTGAAATATTTTACATATTTGATTGAAATATATTATTTTTAATAGTAGTTAGAACATTAAAAATTATTTTGAATATCTTCTAAAATATGTTCAAATATTTTAGAAATAAAAAAATAATTTAAATATTACACTAATAAAACATGCTCTTGAACATAAATAAAAACAAAAAAAGTTCATTTGTTTAGACAATTTACATTCATATCATATAATTGTTATGAGGTGTTTAAATTTCAATCACCCAAAATATTGAATATAATATTTCAATCACTTAAATTTTAAGTATAATGTTTTAATGATTTTTTTTTTTTTTCATTACAATCGTCCTTTACTCATTAATGAAAAATTTTATATGGTTAAAATATTATATTTAAAATTTATTTTTAAAATATTATATTTAAAATTTAGATTTGCATTTTTTTTTTTTAGTAATTGTGAAGTTTTTGATGGGATCTTAAAAAATTGAATGGTATGTTAAAAAAACGTTATATGTATGTAAATGTCTTTATTTTTAAAGGTTTTTTTTAATATTTGGAAGCCAAAACATGTCTTGATGGAAAAATTATTCCATACGCGTGCGATGTCCGATCCGGACCGTAAATCACCTAATATACGGTCCCGATGTATTTCGGTGGGCCCCACCTAAATTTTAAAAAAAAATGGATGGAAATAATCCTGACCGTGATCATCGTGATCTACGGCCAGGATCGGACACCGCATGCCTGCATGCGGATCTCTGCATGCGATGTCCACACGCAATAATTCCTCGTCTTGATGAGGGAGGGGACTAGCCAACACTGTCGTTATCAGACGAGAAATTTGAAGGATGCTTCCTCTTCTCGCTGTGGAATCGCATTCCCACGCCTTCGGGACAAATTGGCCAGAACGGCATCGCTCCTTTCAACGGTTTTTGGAAAGTTTAATGTCCGTGAAAAAGAACATTTAGATTCTATTTTTACATATCCAATAGTTTGTTGGTTATTATTTAAAAAATAGTAATTTCTTAGAAACCAAGGATGGACACATGTTTGCTAGTTTGGCCAATTGTAAAGGTGATAAATTCTAAAAAGGGTAATTTTGTAAATTTATAAAAATAACATTTAAAAGTTTCTTATGCATCTTTTCATGTATATGTAAAAAATAAAATTTTAAGTATTAGATATGTACATATGTAAGAAGTATGTGATTTATATGCAATGTTTAAATATTTTTTAAAATTTTAGTATATATTATTGATACATCCAACAAATCCACATTATCCAGCACAAATATAAAGTTTCCACATGGATCTCGAGGTTATCTTTTAAGCATGAAATATTCAAACTATGATTAAGAGTTATTCATAGCTCTGATTCCGACAAACTTATAGTTAAACTGATCAGCTCAATGAGACGGACCCAATGATACCAAAATTGGTTCAATCCGAGTTAATCAAGCTCAGATCAAGTCATTAAACCATTTTTAGAAGCTTTCTGAGTATATTTAGAAGGTCACATGAATGCCGAATATGACAAGTTTATAGTCAAATCGAACGTCTCGACAAGATGAATCCAAAGAGCACAAGATTGTTCAATTCTGACTTCATCAAGACGCTCAAATGTTCATCAAACGTTATATGATCAAATGAAGCCATCCAGCTCGTCCAATCTTAGCGGTTCATATTTCTTTATTAATTGTAGCTAGGACTCTATAAATAGAGCACCACACCCTCCCTCTCATGAGGAGGGAGAGAGCTTGAGGCCTGAGAAAGAACTTGAAGCTTTGAGAATGAGTTGAAGTCTAGCATCACTCTTGTGACCGTCGACCACCACTGATCACCACCGATCACCACTTGCTTGTCATCGCCGATCACCATCGATCACATCCCATTTTTTGTGAGAAGTTCCTCCTCGTATCAATGTTGTAATTCAAGAGACTTTGTAACTTTTTCCCACATGAGAGACAAAGGGTTGTACTTGTAATCTTTTGTTTATTGTGGATCGCTTCAACTGGGTCAGACCCTGTATGTTTTTCCTTTTACGGATTTCTCACGTAAAAACTTCTGGTGTCACTACTAATTATTTTATTTATTCTGAGTATGTTAAATTCTCGTGCAACACTAAGACAATAATATATTATTATACCACCACGATTCTTCTAGCAGACATCATTTTAGCGTCGTTTGTGGGAAAAAATATTTCTATTATTAAAGTATTTGCAAAACTTGTTGCATGACCACCAAACACAACACTCGCAACAACAGAGTATCTCACTCTTACACTCATCTTTACAGAAGGAAGTCACAGAGCCAAGGGCGTTAGACCTCTACATCCTCCCACTCTAGAAGGCATCATTCCACTGGCGAAGGTGCCTCGGGTCCTTCAATGGAAAACCGAGTACGTAGGATAGAGACATCTCAACTGAAAATTCTACAACTCCTACGCGGGGAGCGACAACCGCAACCCAATGGAGCTTACTTGCTACCAGTTCAACATTCAACAGGAAATACCCCACTCACCAAGTTCTCTCCCAATGATGAGACCATTCCTCTGCCGAAAAGGGACGTCGATCTTCTCGAGATTACAAGTTTCACTCATCCTTCTCAGGTAGCAAATCTGGCACTGCCCCGCCTTACTGTCACTTCTGATGATATCATCCATGATGAGCTACGATGCCCGGTTCAAGAAGAGTTCCCTTTAGATAAAAGGTATTACTTCCCCGCTCGCCGCCACTTCCAAGAATCCTCTCCTTTGGCTGACGGTTCTCTGACACCCTATCCCAACAGGCTTCAAACTCCTGAATATTGATGCCTACAAAGGGGTAACTGACACATATGAGCACGTCAACCACTATTAAACTATCATGCACATTCACCGTGCCTCTAATACACAACTCTGTCAAGTGTTCCCTGCTACTCTCAAAGGTCAAGCTCGCATATAGTTATGTTCCCTCTCGGCTTGTCAGATTATCTGTACAACAATTCATAGCAAAGAGAAGGATCATCAAAGATTCATCCCATTTATCGGGAGTTAGCCATAATGATGGGGAATGCCTCAAGGAATATTTCTGCAGGTTCTCAACTGAGCTTGTCAGACTATTTGTACAACAATTCATCGCAAAGAGAAGGGTCATCAAAGATTCATCCCATTTATCGGGAGTTTGCTAAAATGATGGGGAATCCCTCAAGAAATATTTCTGCAGGTTCTCAACTGAAGTCCACCAGTTTCACAGATTGTATCCTGAGTTTTTGAGAGGAGACTTTCTTAGAGGTCTCAGCCTATGCCCATTCTACTCATCATTAATGCGGGAGTCAGTTCACTCTTACGCCAATCTTATCATCTTGTCGAAGCTCAAATCTTTGTAAATGAGGTCATCACTGCACACAAGGAATAATTCAAGTGATTGAGGAGCAAATGCAAGAATAACACTAGCGATAACGATCAAATTTCACATCTAAAAAGTTTTAACCTTAGGGGAATCATCGGTCTCGATCAGGAAAAGAAAACACACCACTCAAAACATCACGTATTAACATCCTGATGGCCATCAAAGATGAAGCTGTCAAGTGGCCAAGGTCGTTAAGGAAGGGTGTCAATTCGGGTCAATGGGTTGGACTCGAAAATGACCCGACCCAAATAAAGTCAATATGCACCCGTCTTAAATAATAAAATCGTTGAAAATTAAGACCTGAACCTGAGCTTAACCCGCTAACCCGAACTCGAACCAAAATTTTGTACTTATTCGGGTCAATTTTGGGTTTTTAGGTTCAACCTGAGCCCAACCTGAATAATAAACGAGTTAAATTCTCTGACACAAAACTGACTCAAAAAATGTTTGGGCCAACACTAAATTGAATTTGTCGAGTCGAGTTTGAGTCAAGAAATATTTGTACAACACCTTCAATGAGCTTGTCAGACTATTTGTACAACAATTTATAGCAAAGAGAAAGATCATCAAAGATTCATCCCATTTATCGGGAGCTTTCCAGAATGATGGGGAATCCCTTAAGGAATATTTTCGCTAGTTCTGAACTGAAGCCCACTAGTTTCTCAGAGTGGATCAAGAGTTTTTGAGAGGAGTCTTTCTTGGAGGTCTCCGCCTAGGGCCTTTTTACTCATCATTAATACGGGAGTCGATTCGCTCTTACGCAAATCTTATCCATCTTGTCGAAGCTCAAATCTCTGTAAATGAGGTCATCAGTGCACACAAGGAATAATTCAAGCGATTGAATGGTAAACGCAAGAATAACACTAGCGATAACGATCAAATCTCACATCTAAAAAGTTTGAACCTTAGGAGAATCGTCAATCTTGATCAGGAAAAGAAAACATGTCACTCAAAACATAATGTATTGACATCCTAATGGCCATCAAAGATGAAGAAGTCATCAAGTGGCTAAGGTCGTTAAGCAAGAGTGTCAATTCGGGTCAATGAAGGTTCGGGTCCGACCCGAATAAAGTCAACCTGTATCCGTCCTAATTATTAAATGGGTTGAATATTAAGACATGAACTTGAGCTTAACCCGCTAACCCGAACCCGAATCGAACATTTGTGCTTATTCGGGTCAAGTTTGGGGTTTTGGGTTCAACCTGAGCCCAACCCAAATAATAAACGAGCCAAATTTTCTGACACGAAACTGACTCCAAAAATGTTTGAGCCAACATTAACCCGAATTTTTCGAGTCAAGTTTGAGTCGTGTTATCGTGTTAGGTCAATTTTTGACACCCTTACCATTAAGAAATCCAGATTGTGGAGACCAGTCTTATTACTGTCATTTCCACAGTGCAAAAGGGTATTCGACAAAAAAGATATTTTTAATTAAAAGAAAAAATTGAACTCCGATATGCCAAGGTTACCTAGGTCGCTACTTATAAGAGCAAAATGAGGGGAACCAAAAAAAATTGTCGGGATTATCAAATGAGAATTACAACCACAAATTATCTTATAAACTCCTAATTTTATTCCAAAAAAAATTTCATATTGCTTTAAACTATCGTTCAGTGAAATTTTTTTTATTTTCTCATGAATATTTTTGTGTAGAAAGTCTCATTGAGGGCAAGCGACAGACAAGATCTCTACCATGCCCCTGAAAGTCGAGTCTAAAAGACAAGACTCAATTGGAAGATACGATACATATGGAAGTCAAACTCAAGAGGAAAGAAACGATTGGAAGCTACCGTGTCCTTCTAAGTTGGGCCCAAGAGACAAAACTCAATGGGAAGATACGATACTCCTTGAAATTGAGCCCAAGAGGCAAGACTCGATGGGAAGCTACCATGCCCCTAGAAGTCGAGCTCAATAGACAATACTCAATGGGAAGCTACCATGCCTCTAGAAGTTTAGCTCAAGAGGCAATACTCGATGGGAAGTACGGTAACCCTCGAGCTCAATAGACAATACTCAATGGGAAGCTACCATGCCTCTAGAAGTTTAGCTCAAGAGGCAATACTCGATGGGAAGTACGATAACCCTGGAAGTCGAGCCTAAGAGGCAATACTCAATTGGAAGATCTGATACCCCTAGAAATCAAGTCTAGGAGGCAAGACTCGATGAAAAACTATCATGCCCTTAGAAGACGAGCCCAAGAGGCAAGTCTCGATGTTAAGCTAGTAGTGGACATGATCCTTGCTAGAAAAACTTGAAGAAAGCAAATGATTGATAAAGTCTCCACTCAAAGGCCTAAAAAAGCTACAAGTCTCTGAAGACACAGGTACATTAAAGACCTGAGAAGGCTAAAAGCCTTGGAAGGCACATATACATCAAAGATCTTAGAAGGTTGTAAGCCTCAAGAGACACAGGTACATCAAAGACCTCAAAAGGCTACAAACCTTGAGGCACAAGTACATCAAATACCTCAAAAGACTACAAGCCTCAGAAGACACCAGCACATTTTCAAGCTTCTAGAAGGCATAAACCTAAGAAGGAGAAAAGCCTCAAAAGATGTGCGCCCAACAAGATAAAAATCTGAGAAGGCAAGGGTATAAAAAGTGTGATTATTTTTTATAAAGTGCACATGCTAACCTTAATTGCAGACTTTCACGCGATTGAGAAACCATAACAGCCTCATATGCAACGTCAAGGATGTACGAAGGAATGCATTATCATCTCTACAAATGTCACATCAGATGATTAAAAAGCCATAAAGACCAATAAAGACTGGTATAAAGGCTACAAGAGGTCGGCCCATCTTCAAATAGTGGCAAATCGTCTCCTCAAAATATTTGTACTTCTAATGATTTTCAGGGGGACGAGATTCTCCAAATTTTGCCGACACAGAAGCATGAAAATCTCTCCCGTATAGCACGGCAAAAAACTCCAGCATTTCTTCATCACCTCTAGAATGTGCAACATCAACATGAGAATCTCCCCAGAAATGCACGACAGTAGCACAAAAGAAAATTCTGGGTCACCTACTAGGTAGGGATGGGGAAAACTTTGTTCATCTTGACAATGCGAAAGAAGATCTCGTTTATTGTTGCTACGCAGGACAAATATCTCTTTCTTACGCAACGTAAAAGAAGATCCCTTCAAAAACCATGTTGGAAAGTGCATAAAGAAAATTACTCATTTTAAAGTTGGGGTATTTTAATCCTAAATTTTTTATTTACCTTATTTTTTTTATTATTAAAATTTTTGAAAGATTATTTTAGGGCTTTAATGAGCCTAGATTTCATTTTTGTGTGAGCCCTGATAAATGACAAATACACTGCGCAATATAAAACAACCCAAATAGAAATAATAAGAGGCCGAGTCTCGCTAGGTCGGTGACATATCTCAGGCAACAGAAAAAACGGTTGGACTTTGCATATAAATGTTCAATCCTAATTTTATACAATAGTGAAAATTTCAAACCTAAGTTACGAGACACGAGCAAGATGCTCAGAGTCCTCGTCACGTGGTTTGACAGATCAAGCATAATCCTTCATCAATTGCAACTGGGACTCTACAAATAGAGCTCCACCCCTCTCATGAGGGGGGAGAGAACTTGAGACCAGAGGAAGAGCTTGAAGCTTTGAGAAAGTGCTGAAGTCCAACATCACTCCTGCCATCGTCGGCCATCTCTGACCACCATCGACCACCACTTGTCGGCCGCTGTTGATCAGCATCGATCGCAACCCATTTTTTGTGACAAGTTCCTCCGTGCATCAATGTTGTGACTTGGGAGATTTTATAACTCTTTCCACTTGTGAGACAAAGAGTTATACTTATAATCTTCAGTTTATAGTGAATCTTTTCAAGTGGGTCAGACCCTGTGAATTTTTTCCTTTACGGGTTTTCCAAGTAAAAACTTTGTGTGTCATTACTGGTTGTTCTCATTCGTTTGAGTGTGCGGTGAATTCTCCTGCAAAGATAAGACGGTAATCCATTACTCTATCGCAGCGAGTCTTCTAGCACGCATCAATTATGTATAACACTCATAGGCTTTTATATCAATAGAGGAATATTTTAAGATGTGTTAGATTACAATTTATTATTACATTCATTTCAAATCCTGTTTTTTTGCCATCCTTTATTTCCCATTTTTTCAATTCAATTTCTTCATAATTTTTCAATTAGTTTGAAAATAATACGTCTAACTTTCCCAACAAATAAATAAATAAATAAATAAAAATAAAAATAAAACTTTTATGATTCACTGTGCTTATACCTACGGCCTCAGAGAGATGGATTCATAATCCAGTTCCAATAATTTAATTCATTCCCACATTTCTGCTCCTTTTCCAAATCTGTTTTCAAATTGCATTCTCAATTTTCTAAAACTGCCGGCTCTTGTAATTTCAGGAAAAGACTCCAGTTGCTCTATACGTTCAGAAGGCTGCTTTGACATTTATTGGCGGTATGATCTCCATTGAAGCTCAGTATAGAGATATGAACTCCTTCGTTAAAGATCTGATAGTATAATTATTGAAAATTGACTATAGTTCTCCTTCTGCAGCTGCAAATAATACTGAATATCATCTTACTGTGGATGCCACAAAAGCTGGATTTTATATTAGCCCTGATGAATTGGCAGCCATTGCACGAGAAAACAATTCCAAGGCCTTGAAAATTCATGGAGGTGTAGATGGGATATCAAGAAAATTATCTGTTTCACTCGAAGTTGGAATCAAGACCAGTGATTTGTCTATCAGACAGAACATTTTTGGAGCCAATCAGTTGCCAGAGAAGCCTTCTAGAAGTTTTTGGATGTTTCTATGGGATGCACTACAAGATTTAACCTTAATCATCCTCATGTTATGTGCTGTAGTTTCCATAGGTGTGGGGCTGGCCACTGAAGGTTGGCCCAAAGGAACCGACGTTGTACTTGGGATCATTCTCAGTATCTTCTTAGTAGTTACTGTTACTGCAGCCAGCAACTACAAACAATCCCTGCAGTTTAGAGAACTTGACCGAGAGAATAAAATGATTTTTATACAAGTGACCAGAGATGGCTACAGGCAAAAGATTTCAATTTATGATTTGGTTGTTGGAGATGTGGTTCATCTTTCAATAGGAGATCAGTTTCCAGCATATGGGCTTTACATATCAGGGTATTAATTATCAATCGATGAGTCGAGCTTATCTGGCAAAACGGATCCAGTCTATACTTCTCATGAAAAGCCTTTTCTGTTGGCTGGGACTAAAGTTCAAGATGAATCAGCTAAAATGCTTGTAACTGCTGTTGGTATGAGGACCGAGTGGGGAAGACTGATGGAAACTTTGAGTCAGGGGAGGAGATGATGAAACACCTTTGCAGGTGAAGCTCAGTGGGGTTGCCACTATCATTGGCAAGATTGGTCTGGTTTTCTCCACGTTAATTTCTGTAGTTCTGCTGATCAGGTTTCTGGTTGATAAAGCAATTCATGTTGGGTTATTAAAATGGTTTCCAGATGATGCAATATCAATATTGAATTACTTTGCCATCTCTGTAACAATAATTGTTGTTGCAGTTCCTGAGGGACTACCATTGGCCGTGACATTGAGTCTTGCCTTTGCGATGAAGAAGTTGATGAATGATAAGGCGCTTGTGAGGCACTTATCAGCATGTGAAACAATGGGATCTGCTGGGTGCATTTGTACCGACAAGACAAGAACTTTGACGACTAATCACATGGTGGTGGATAAGATACGGATTGGTGATGCATCTAAATCATTCAGGAGTAAGGAGACTTCGGAACATTTAAAAGCTACATTGTCTGAAAATGTAATTTTCATTCTTCTACAGTGTATATTTCAGAATAGCGGTTCGGAGGTGGTGAGAGGAAAAGATGGTAATAATACCATTTTGGGGACTCCAACAGACTGCTTTGTTGGAGTTTGGCTTGGAACTGGAAGGAGTTGTGGATGCTACGCATCATCGAGATTGCAAAAAATTAAAGGTGGAACCTTTTAATTCAGAGAAGAAGAAGATGTCTGTTCTTGTATCGCTACCTGATTGAGGAGTTCAAGCTTTCTGCAAAGGTGCGTCTGAAATTATCTCGCAGATGTGTGATAAGATGCTTGATTTTGAAGGAAATTTGTACCTTTATCTGAAAAACAAACTAAAAATATATTGGATGTCATCAATCTCTTTGCCTGTGATGCTTTAAGAACGTTATGTTTGGCCTACAAGGACATGAGTGGAGCTTCAGAAGGAGACGAAATTGCTGCTGATGGTTATGTACTGATAGCTGTTTTTGGAATAAAAGATCCAGTAAGGCCTGGAGCCAGGGAAGCGGTTCGAACTTGTGCGGCTGCTGGTATAATAGTAAGGATGGTAACCGGAGATAATATTAATACGGCTAAAGCAATAGCCAAAGAGTGCGGCATATTGACAGACGACGGTCTGGCGATAGAGGGGCCTGAATTTCGCAGCAAGAGTCCTGAGGAGATGAAGGAGTTGATTCCAAAGCTCCAGGTTTTCTTCTCATAATTCTGTTTATTCTTATTTGGCCAAATGAGGTAACTAAATATTTGGATTATTTATATACATGCTTCCCAAATCTTATGTATTTACATATCTAACTTTAATTTTTACATATATGCTGCCTTACAAATGCATAAAAAGGTGTATGTCACTTTTTTAAATGTTTATTGGTAATTTTGATTTGATGTGAAAGATTCAGGTGTTACAAAAGTAAAACACAAAGTTTAGGTGTACGATTTGTAAAGAAAAGTATCAAAATGGTCCCCACTCTTTGCAAGGGCAATTTTAGTCCCAGAATTTATAAAAGTGTCAATTCAGTCCCCAAATTTTTTAAATGGGAGCTAAAATATTAAAATAGTGCGGGACTAATTTGACACTTCTATAAATTTCTATGACTAAAATGGCCTCATGCAAATAGACACAGGACTATTTTGACACTTCACACATTATGTAAATCCATAAAAAATTGGGTGGCAATTGATATGTTTGTAAATACCCTTAATATTTTCATAAAAAATTTTAATAGGTAATGGCCCGCTCATTGCCTCTAGACAAGCATACTTTAGTGACAAATCTGAGAAGAATGGGTGAAGTTGTTGCAGTCACAGGGGATGGGACCAACGATGCTCCAGCTTTACATGAGTCAGACATAGGTCTTGCGATGGGTATTGCAGGCACACTGGTATTTTTCCTTAAATCCTTATATTCAACTTTCATTAAAGGATACGTTATTCTTCGTTTTATTGACCTGGCAATTTTATGGGTGGTGAGAAGTTTGTTTGGGAAGCCGCACCACAGAACATGAAAAAAATTGATGCTTTGGTTTGTCTGGTATTAGAACTAGTTGATAGATAGGATAGGAGTCTGCCTTTTACTCTTGTGTTAACAGCCATTCGCCGTTTTTTTTATTATTATTATTATTTTAGCAGTCTTGAATTTTTTTTTCATATGTACATATTTCCATGTATTTACAAATCTAACACCTAAAATTTATGTTCTGCATTTATGCCCGCTTTCCAATATTTTTATCCCTTCTCCAACGATTATCTACATCCATTATCACCAACCATGCAGGACAATCTCTTATCAATCATGGTAACCTATAAGATCATTACATATAGCAAATGCGACCTCTATCCTCTAAAATATTTTGCTTCTATTAGCATGTGATCACCCCTCGCATCACCTAAAAGATCCTTACTCATGGGTCATGGCCTTTACTTCTAAATAGGTTTTTACTCTCCTTGATAGGGTTTAGGGTGGCGAGTGATTGTTGGTGCAAAAGGGCTTGGACGAGTCTTGGTTACTGAGTAGTGGCATACTTCTATAGTAAAGGGTTTACAGATTGCCTACGTTATAAGTGCTTATTACCCATGCAAACTTCTCTCACAAGTTCTCTCTCAAGACGGCGAGGCTTTATTTGAAAGGAGGTGGAGCTAGGGTTGAGAGGAGAGGAATATAGCAAACGATCATTTAATAGGTATCTGGCATTGAAATTCAAAATCATGACAATTGAACATTTGTTTTAAGATTCACACCATAATAAAAAATACAAAAAAATTTATTAGATTTGATGTTATTCAGTCATGCAAACAAACCAATAAACACATGAAGGAATAAATTTAGAGAAAGAAATAAATCACCAATTAACAATCCAAACCTCATCACACTTGCCAAAGGGAGAGAATTTCCCTCTAAAACTGCAATATTTAATTAGACCATGCTATAGTAGAATCACATTCAACAAGCACTCAGTTAAGGTAGAAACTAAAATAGAATCAACTAGATTATCCATAGAAGTTCTTTTTACATGCCTTAAGTAAATTAATTTAGAATCACGAATCGTTCAGATTTGATTGTTTTACACCAAAGATGATCATTGAAATATCATAAAGTAGAAATCATCTAAAACCAATAAATCATCAGAGCAATCTTTTAGGTTGAAATCCCGCAAGAGGAAATCATAGCCAGCAATGCCTATCTGCACAGATGAGGATCGCGCATCAGTTGCAATGGAAGGTGTTAGAAACACATAAGATTATCCATTACATGATTGTAATTTAAAGGATGCAAAAACATACAAGGTATGAATAGGGAAAGGAGTCACGGAAGGTAAAATGCATTTGCATCAATCATATTCTTAAAATTATGTTGCGTGGGTGCCTAGCCTGAGGGCAATTTTGCTTTTATATGTCTGAGGGCAATTTTGCTTTTTTTTTTTTTGTTGTGTATATGTTGTGTATAAAAAGGCTTAGCAGCTTTTTTTTTTTTTGTTGTGTATAAAAAGGCTTAGCATATTTAGGGTTTAATTTATGTAAGAGATTGTTATTGGGCGTGTTATCTTGTATTTGTTTTGTTTTAGATTATTAGTGAAAATAATCTATTTTGCTCTAATTTCTGTGAAAAAGAGTATTGATTTTGATGTCGAATCGTATCAAATTGGTATCAGAGCATTTGATTTCTACAGAATGACAAGATAGAGGCACACTCGGGAAGTTGATCACTATGCAGTTGCAGTAATCTTTCGTTGTGACCACCGACCGCAAAAAGCAGCTACGATTCCAGCCAACTAAGAAGCCGATGATGGGCTTGAGTGTGCCATAGGACCGAACTGTTTGATAAAGCTCATTGGGAAGTGGCTAAGGGATCGTGGCGTACCTCCTTAAGGAGCAACTCGAGCTAGGAAGGCAATTGTACAGAGAAACTTCGCCCTCGCTTCTGAAAATCACGACTTACAGAGACATGAAACTCCCAGCTTGCTTATGTTCTCGCTCTGTAACTCCTATCTTTCTCTTGTTCCCGCTCTACTCTCATGAAGCAATCGTGATTAAAGCTAGTTGGGAAGATTGGACCGCAGTCACAAGATAATCATTGTGTGATCGGATCTCGTTAGACAGTTGTGATTGGACCTAACTGGGAAGCGGCAACAAGATCGAAGTGATATGAGATCACAGACTTGTGGAACAATCGCTCAATTTGACTTATTTGAAAGCAAACAAGGGGATTCCATGCTATAATAATTGTCTTGGGGGATCAAAAATATCCTTCAAAGTAATAGCGGCCTAGAAAATAGATGATTTGGAGAAAAAGTTGGAAGAAGAGATTAGTCAACTCAAATATGGGATGGAGGAAAGATTCTCCACCATAGAAGGAAGATTTTACTCCATGGAAAATCGATTTAAGCGCCAATTTGAGAGCTTAGAGGAGATGCTAAAGAAACTTATTGAGATGCAATTCAAAGCCTCGCCAGTGATTCAATTCACAAACCCTAACCAAGGGGTGACCTAAGAGACTTGACTAAATTGAAAGGAAATGTGATCAAACAAGAGGAACATAGGGATGAAAACATCCCCTCAAGAATCCCAACTCAGGGCTCCAATTGGGGATGAATTAGAGATTTTTTATCGGAGTTATTCGGTTAAAACATGGAGAAAGGGTTGTGCAAGGGGTATGAAAGAGCACGAAGAAGAAATGATAGAAACGAAGATGGGATATGGCTATGATCACAGTAGGGAGTTTTTACCCTTGATGCATGAAGAAAATAGCATAAGGAGAGAAAGCTGGCAGGGATATGCTAGGATTAGGAAGTTGAATATGTCAATCGTTGAGGATGAAGACGCAAATGAGTAGGTGTACAGGGTGGAGCGATATTTCATGATGAATGGGCTAAATTGGGAGGAGAACTCATAGTAGTGGAATTATGTTTGGAGGGGAAAGCCCTAGCTTGGTTTCAGTGGATGAAGGAGACTAGATATCGGATCCATTGGTGGGAGGAATTTAATGATTATTTGTTATAATGTTTCTGATCCATTCGGAAAGAAGACCTACACGAGCAATTCTATAATTTGACTTAGGAGGGGACTGTTATGGAATGTAGGGAGAAATTAGAGCTATTATCGGGACGACTGGGAGGGATTTCTAAAGCAGGAATAGAGGAAAATTTTATGAAGGGCCTAAAGCCCTACATACGGGCAACACTCCAACTATTGAGACCACGGGATTGATGGAGATGATAGAGCTTGCCTAAATGGTGGAGAACAAGAACCAGATGAAGGCCAGTAGGAGCAACATACCAAATTGCTACAACCACAACGACACCAAAAGCTCAAATAGTTGAAGTCTAGAGAGAGACTGCACGAGACAAAAATAATGGGCCACAATCGGGAGCAACACTCAAGTCCCTTACAAAGACAGAAATTTAAGAGAAGTGAGCTAAGAGGTTATGCTTTTGGTGTGATAAGAAGTTTGCACCAAAACATCATTGTAATGATAAAAAATTACAAGTTCTCTAGTGCATGACGTGGAGGTAAATGATGAAGAAATAGAGACAATTGTGGTGGAGGAACTCTCACTTTTTCCGCCTTGAGGACAATGTGTTTTTTTGGGTGATGGAGTGATAAGTATTGTTACAGCAGTGTCTAGCCTAAAGGCAATTTTGTTTTTTGTATGTCTAAGTGCATTTTAGTCTTTTATTATTATTATTGTTGGGTATAAATGAGCTTATTATATTTAGGTTTATACATGAGATTGTTATTGGGAGTCATAGGTTTAGGGTTTGTGAGAGATTCCCTACCTCTCAAATTGGAGAAATTGAGAGAGATTGTTTGCCTCTCAATTTGTAAATGTTTATCTTGTATTCCTCTTATTTTGAATTATTAATGAAAAGAACTTTTGTCCTATTTTTGTAAAAAAGCGTGATTTTGATGTTGGATCACATCAAATTTTTCATGCTTTCTACATCAATCAATCCTAGGATTGGAGTATGTTTCTATTCTTTAATTGGATATGTAGTTTACTCCAATGTGTAAGTTTCTAATTTAATTGAAGCTCCAAGGTCGTTTATTTGTAGCTCGCGAACAAAAACCATAGTGACAAGCAAAATCATGTGCAACAATATTTGATTTAATGGCCGCTAAAACACGTGAATTGTTAATAAGGAAAAGAGAGAAAGGAAGCTCGTACATTCCACACCAATGGCAGTCCTAGGATCCGATTATGTTGTACTTCTTTAATTGGATTAGCATTTTGCTGCAAGTTGTCCAAAGAACAATCCAAATAGCAAATATCTGCTTTAATTGAAGCTCTACTAAACCAATGAGTTTAGACAAACATAATGGAACTTTCATATGTTAAACAGAACCGTCTACAAAAGGTAAAAAAAACAATAATTTAAGCCCCCTCTTCCTGTCTTCTAAACTTAACTAAAGAGAATGAATCGGTTCTTTTCATTTATCTAGAAGCTACCATAGCGTACCGACTTTAATATGAATGACACCTTTCCTATGGACAATATTACATATTACATCTGCAACTGACTAGTGTTCATGGAAGAACTCCCTCTTACAATCAACTCCAGTGCTTTGTTAGATTCTTCTTAGAATCTCCTAGTTGATTTTATAACGCCAAGATAAAATACAGATCGACATGAGTTATCACTATGGTATAGGTATACCAAGAAAACTGAATGCTTTTCTAGACAAACTAGAGTTTATAAATAGATATATAAGAAAAGAAGGGTATGTCCAATACACGAATCTTCCACCAATACATAGTCAAGACAGCTGTTCATGTACATAGAAAAAGATAAAAAAAAAAAAAAGAGGGTACATTTACATACATTGCACGCAATTCCAATGTATTTGCATATCTCACACCTAACTTTCACACTTACAAACAATCACTCAAATCTTTAATATCACATAAAAAATAGCATTATTATCACTTAAAAAAAGTGAAACACACATTTTTCATGCAAAGTTTAAAGCAGTAAAGTGCTATGAATGTAGATATGAAATTTTAGGAGTGAGATATGTAAACACATAAGAATTGTGTGCTAGGTATGTAAATTTCCGCAAAAGAAAAAAAAAAACTGTATGGTTTTGCTCAACTGATTCTAGTATTCAAAAGCCCTGACATCCATCCCGTGCCATTATACAACTATTTTTGCTTCTCTAGAAGGTCTTTCCCTATCCTATCAAATACTGCATCTCTTTGATTGCTCTTGTTCTTATCTATACTCACCACAGCATTATTTGCATATTTTCACCATAAAATGCTCATCTAAATATATCTTATTTACACAGGTTGCAAAAGAGAATGCTGATGAAATTGTCCTAGATGACAACTTCACCACCATCGTAAATATGGCTAAATGGGGCCGTGCCGTATACATTAACATACAAAAGTTCATACAGTTCCAGTTGACGGTTAATGTAGTCGCTCTTATGATCAATTTTGTCTCTGCATGCATAACAGGTATCCTATTCAATATTATTTTCATGCATCACCTCATTTTACTGTCATTGTAAGCTTTGCTGCTAGATTTTTTTGCACAGAAAATTACTCGCCTTTTTTTATTCCCAGAAGATTACTCACTTTTTTAACAAAAGTGCTAAAATAGTCCTCTTGACTATTTACATGGGGCCGTTTTAGTCTCAAAATCTATAAAAGTGCCAAATTATTTCCCAGGATCTTTTAATATGGTTTGAAATAGTCCCAAGGAGGACTATTTTAGCCCCCTTTAAAACAATCTGAGAACTAATTTGACACTTTTATAGACTCTGGGACCCTCCAACAAAGAATTAGGTGACTATTTTTTCACTTTTCTTATTTTTTTAACTTCGAATGAATGCTCCTCTCAGTGCTATGCAACTATCATGGGTAAACATGA
Organism: Phalaenopsis equestris; assembly: GCF_001263595.1. Taxonomy (NCBI): domain Eukaryota; kingdom Viridiplantae; phylum Streptophyta; class Magnoliopsida; order Asparagales; family Orchidaceae; genus Phalaenopsis; species Phalaenopsis equestris. The sequence goes on from NW_018164444.1 coordinate 9,612,861, forward strand.
TTATGGATACACTCGGCGCTTTGGCATTAGCAACAGAACCTCCAAATGATGACATGATGAAGAGACCGCCTACTGATCGTGGTGAGAGTATTATCACTAAGTCTATGTGGAGGAATATTGCCGACCAGAGTGTTTATCAACTGGTGGTACTTGGAGTTCTCATGTTCAAGGGGAAGCATCTCCTCAAATTAATCGGTTCCGACGTTGATGTTGTTTTAAACACTTTCATATTCAACACATTCGTGTTTTGCCAGGTATATCTTTTATCCAAACGAATGATAAAGTTTGAAAATTTGCGATTACTCTTTTACCATAACCCTTTCCATCTTGACTACATGAAAAAAATACATAATGTACATGATTGATCGTTTTCAGTGTTTGCAACGGTAATTTATATTGAATTCATTTTTTTTATATAAAATTGATTTCTAGTAACGATAGAAAATAGTTATAAAATGGGCGGCCTGATAACATTTTATACAAGACATAAAGACAAGTCGCAAGAAATTTGACTTTCAAGGGTACATTATGGACTGATGACAAAATCCAATCCAAACTGTTTAATTTGTTATGAAGGTTTAGATGTGAAACCTTTTTTTCTCCCCAACTTCGAAAAGTCAAAATCTACTACATGTATTTGTTAAATGGATTCTTATGATTTCCTAAAAGGCTCCACTTTTCCTCTACAAATTCATTGTCAACCTCATAATCTAATTTACCTAAGCTCTATAACTTTGTTACCTATCATCTCTATTTATTATATAAAGAGTTAGTTGCATGGCGTTTAAGTGCATCTCTTCTTCTGCTTCTTTGTAGAGGTAGATGTCAAACAGATGGGCCCTCATAAGTGAAAATCAGTGACTGCCATAAGAGATGGAGACCTGCAACGTGGTCTAATATAAGAGGCCACAAGCTTTTCTCTATACTAAAAAGAATATAAAAATTTTTCCTCGATATATGTTCAGTATAGTTGTTGAGGAATCATGCTTAAGTTTGTAGAGAGAAGCAAAGATAAAGAAAGGAGGAAAAAATATTCGTGGGATACATGTAGGAAAAATATAAATGAGGGGATATTTCAGCCTACCTATAGATTAGTGGATAGATTAGAGGAAATGTTTCATCCTACATACATGAGGTTCGATCTCATTGAATTACATAAACTTGCTTGTATTCTTAATTTTTTTTTATTTTACTTGCACATTATTCTTCCTATCCCTGAGATTGTCAAAATAGTGAATTACTTGTTAACTGAATCTGTACTTCGCTTAAAGTTATCATTGTTCTTCCAAAAAATCGAGGCATAGCTTTTTTGGCTTATCTATAGAAATTGTCAAATATCATCACATGTATTTTTTTCCACCATACAAAATACCTATGATAATCACCATTTGTAATGGACATGATCATATCTCTAACCAAAACTCAAAGAATAAAATCAATGTGAAATTTTTTGCAACTTGTAGATGTTGTGTTGGATGTAAAATTTGTAGGATGAGGTGGAAAGTGACAAGAATTCAGGGCATTGATTGATAGTTCATGGTAGAAAATCATATGATATTAACTACAAACTTTTCTGAATTTTTGAACTCTTAAGCAATTAGCCAGACATTTTATAACTTAAATGCTCCTTTTTTTCCACCAATTGACCTTGCAAGGGTTCCTGTAAGAAAACTTTTAGAGTATCAACAAATAATTATCTTATCACCTAGTTTAGATTCTATACATCTCCTATTATCACCTACTTTAGCTTTTGTTTGGCAAACTAACAATTAAGTTTCATGCAAATCATGGTTATAACTGGTGAATAATGTGATCTGATGTGATCCATGTATTTATATGTTTTTTAATGGATATATTGTAATTAATTCTAAAGGTTGGAAAAGATGAAATTTATTTTTATTAGTTTCCATCAAGTTTTCTTCTAATAACTAGCAGACCACACGAATACGGTGTGCTTATCATACAATGAGTTTTAAAGAAAAAATCATTATTATGGTTCAATGATTACTCTTATAAATAAAATCTTAATAAATGATAATTTAATTTCCTTCTCTTCTAGAAGTCAATTTTAATTAAATAAAATTTTTGAGATATTGATGCAACCTAAGGATAGATTCAAATTCAACTTGAAATTTAGACTCGAAAATAAACTTACTACCCAAATTCAATTTTAGATTTGAATTTAACTCATGTTTTTAGGTTCAAGTTCAGGATCATGTACTAATGTAATCTTTAGATGCTTACATTTAACAGAATTAAATAAGAACTATATTATAACCCTAAATGTCTTTATATCTAATTCATCATCTGATGAACATTCATGTGCTAACACACAGCAAGGTTTTAATAGGTTCATGTTTGAAGATAGACGAAACTTATGTCAGTATATGCTTGATAGGCACAACTTGATGTAAGATATCACTCCTTTTTACTTAGTAATAATAAGCATTTAATTATTGTATTTGATGAATTCTAGCTTAATTCAAATTTAACTTTTACCCAACATCTTGTTGAAACATGCATTTAGAATACAGCAATACTGAACATACAAGATCTGACCACAAGAACTTTAGAATTGATAAAATATTCAAGCATGTCAGATTTATCTAATTTGAAGTTTATATATATCATGTAGCTGGCTCTTGTGAGTACGAAATGGTAAGAATATTCTCTAAGCTTATGTTTAATATCTACCCATATAGATTTTATTGAAGTAAAATAAAATATATGAATAAACCTATTAAATTTGTTTTAGTGATTTCAATTCTTTCGAATCAAACATGGTTTATCTCTCAGAAAATTGGTTATCTATCTGAAAATAACTTGTGAAATGTATGAGTATAATTTTCCGACTCATAGTTAAGTTGAATTTCTCTTCAATCGTAGTTAAGGTAATTTTGCTTGGATTGCATTTTATTTTAGGAAGATTTACGTACATATCACTCGAGTTTCAAGTATTTATATATCTAACACCTAAAGGTCCACTTTTACATATATTATATCTTATTTAGGCATGAAAAAGGTGTATTCCACTTTTTTAAAAAATAAAACAGTGGTATTTTTAATGTGATATGAAAATTTTAAATAGTGGTATAAATGTAAAAGTTAAGTTTAGGTGTTAGATAGGTAAATACATAGGAATTGCGTGGTATCTATGTAGATGCCCTTTTATCTTATGTCGTCTTTGAATTTTATCCTATGTTTAGAAGATGTTATGTTGCAACCTTTAATTAGTTATGATATGTTAATCTGGCATAGGGTGCCTTATTATATATAATTTTTAGGGGCATTAACACATAAACACCACCCAATTCCTATGTATTTACATATCCAACACTTAAACTTTACTTATTACATTCATACCGCGCAACTCTTGCACATCATATCAAAAACACCACCATTCTAACTTTAAAAAAGTGAATAAACTTTTTTCATGCATAGGTAAGGTGATATGCACGTTAAAATTGAAGTTTAGGTGTTACATATATAAATACATATGAACTGAGTGGTATGGGTATGTATGTAAATCCATACATATCAACCAATTCCTATGGTTTTACATTTTACATGTATACCACCCAAGTCTTTCATATCACAACAAAAACACCACTATTTAAACTTTAAAAAAATGAAAACGGCTTTTTCATGCATAGGGAAGCTGACATGCATGTAAAGTTGAAGTTTAGGTGTTAGATATGCAAATATATAAGAATCAAGTGATATGTATGTAAATCTTTCTTTTTAACTATCATTAATACATTTCTCCATCTCCCTGACTTCTCCACCAACCAGCTATTCAACGAAATAAACAGCAGAGAGATGGAGAAATTCAACATCTTCCATGAATTCTCCAGCAGCTGGATCTTCTCCACCATCCTCCTCTCAACCATCCTCTTTCAAATCATCATCATCGAATTTCTCGGCGCCTTCGCCAGCACAGTTCCGCTCAGTCCACAACTATGGCTTCTCAGCATTCTTATTGGATCAGCAAGCTTAATCATAGTCTTTATGCTGAAGTGCATACCCGTTGGTTCTGCAAAACTCTCCTCCCATAGCCGCAATGGTTATCACCCCATCCCCAATGGCAGTGAAGAAGATGTATGATAAAAGGGTAGGTGCATCTACAGACATACCATCCAATTCCTATGTATTTACATATCTAACATCGAGTAATCTTGAGAATAAGGATGTGAAGTGGGCTAACCGCATATTATTTACCACGGTTAAAGTAACCCGTTGTAGTTATTTTGATTGTAAAGTATTTATGTTTTGCCTATAAAAGTTGTCCATAAATAATGACATGGATGAAATATAAAATAGCAGATTAGCTAAACATTATGATGTTCCGTGAAGCAGTTGAATAGATTTTTTCTCATACTTAACCGTGCATTACGCATATTTTACTATTTTTATATTATATTATATTTTGTTGTTAAAATATTATTATTTTACAAATTATTCTGCCTTCTCTTAATTGACTGGGAGGAGGGCCCGCTGGCCAAAGCCAAGGGGCCATTCAAGAAAACTAATTGGGCTACTCGTGAGCTAGGCTCGGGCTTGGGCTCAAGCTTGGCTCGTATGAGCTCAACGAGCTAACAAACCATGCACAAAATATTTTGAAAATGAAGGCTTTATTTTCAAATCATTAAAAAAAAAAATAAAAATAATAATTTACACTTTATATTGAGTAATGTTTTTATGATTTATTTACCATAATGGCTTATTTTATTTATTATTTTATTATAATATTATTTTCTCTTTCATAATAATAAATAAGGAAAGTGGCTTGAGCTCGAGCTTGGACAATCAAAAAAAGAAAAGGGTGGCTCAGGCTTAACTCTAATTGTTTGCACCCTGAATTTCAACAGAGGAGCTTACGGAATTATAAGTAATGTTTTAGTTTGGGCTCTTTTTAAGAGTTTTAATATTATTACTTAATGTAGAAATTGTACTGAAAGTTACTTCCAAGGCTTTATAAATGATATTTGCTTCTCTACTTTTATAGTTTTATATGTAACCAGTTTTTATGAGACAAATTGAAATTTACTTGACGAAGTTCAGTTTTAAGCGCTTTTATTTTTTTTAAGAGGAAGCCTGGTAGAGAGGTAGTCTCTAATTTTATTTTATTTTAATTTTTTTATGTTTGGCTGTAAGCTAAATTCCTGTTAATCGCATGCTACCAAAGGCTGCCTAAATTTATATTACCCAAAAAGGTTTCTTAAACATAAAAATGTCGCTAAAAACAGTTACAGGTAGGAGGGTAGTTTCATAAATAGCAATTTTGTGGGTGATATGAATGCATGGAAAAAAATTTTCAGCCATTATTCACTATTAGTGACTATTGAAGGCAATTTCAAGCTTTATCAGTCAAAGGGTGTAATTAAACTAAGTGTGTTGGGGGCAACCTTTACACATTTATAGATAATTTTCATATGACCATTTGTCTGAATTTTTTTTTTATGATTTAGTTTCGCACAATCAAATTAGTCAAATTATGAATACCGTAAGTCGGTCCAATTGTCTTTAAGTGTGCTATAAAGATAAATTAGTCGAATTAGATAAATTTGCATTTGTTGCTCTCTCTCTCTCTCTCTCTCTCTCTCTAAAGCTCCACTTAAGGGTGTAAACGAGTCAGTCAAGCTCGAGTCATACCAAGCTCGAGCTCGGCTAGTCTGTCAAATTGTGAGCTCAAGCTTAGCTCGTAGTGTTAGCAGCCGGATCGAAAGCTCGAACTAAAAATTTAATTTTTACGTCAGCTCACTGAAGAAGATATTGGTAGCAGGAGGAAGAGAAAAATACAGTGTCAACTCATCGAAAAATGTATCAAAATGACTAGTAGTAGGCTAATTGAGTCGGCTTGTGAGCCTAAGAGCCTAGTTGGGATGAGCTTGAGCTTGAGCTCGCGGTTCAATAAGCTCGGACCACCAACTCGCTAACGAGCTGAGCACGAGCTGGCTCGGTTCCCTTCCACCCCTAGCTCCACTCCACTACCTAAATCACAAAGGGAAGAGCAACAATAATTTTTTTTTTGGCATTTGAGCTCGAGCTGGCTCGGTTCCCTTCCACCCCCACGGGTCGTATTTTCGTTCGCATTATTACTCCCGTGCCCTGGTTATCATATCTCGCACTCCTCCAACGATTGCCTACTCACAGGCGTCACCATCAACTCCATTGTGTTTGTTTCCTGCTAGCTTTCACACTCGATCCCTTTCTCAGCCAACATTCTTCTCCCTTGACTCACTCTCGTCGTTTAGCCCCTCCCCTTATCGGAAAACCTCCTCGATCTCCTCCATTTCTGACACCCTGGATGTCAGCTGCCTCCGGCGATAGTCTTCAGAATCGCAAGATCCACCGTCGATCTCCCACCAGAGGTGAAGCCGGAGCCGATCGATGATAGTGTCGACCGCGCCTTGGAGAGCAAATTGGAAGCTAATGTCTGCGACGATCTTTTCGACGCGTTTCTCAATTTGTATAGATTTGGTTTAGTAGAATCCTCAGATTACCGTCAAGAAGAAATGGAAAGCAGGGGAAGCAGAAGAAGATCATGGCAAATAAATGGCTCGAGGAGATCGCTCTGGCTGATCCAAAACGTGCCAAAAGGTTCCCCTATGTTTTATTTAGTTATTTGCCCTTATACACAATCTTAGATTGATTTCTAGTTCTTTGATTTCAGGATATTGGCTAATTGCCACTCTATTGCTCGTTCTAAGGAAAGAAAGGTGCGGTATATTTCAGAGCTAGAAAGCAAATTTCAGACATTGCAGATTGAAGCTACAATATTATCAACTCAAGTAAATTTCGTGCAGGTGACACTTCCAATTTCTTACTCTTTGATGTTATTAATTTTGCAGCAAATGCAAATTTGATCGTTTTTTGTGATTTTCTTGGACTAAGAAAGTTTATGTTTGTAATTGTGTTATAGGGAGACTTGGCAGGCTTGCTACTCAAAACAATGAATTAAAGAGCATGCTACAGGCCATGGAGCAAAAGGCACACCTAAAAGATGGTAACTTTTTTAAAGAAAAATTTTTATGCAATGCTTTAATCATGAATTTTCTAGTATATAATTATCAAAATTGCATGAGAAGAAACAAAAAAATGATGACCAATGCACAAACGCTGCATAGTGCCAGAAGTGTCATTTATCCACAAAATGCTGCAAATCAGCTGTTTTCCAGACGCACAAACCAAACGCTAGACAGTTTATTCAGACTGGAGGCATAATGGTCATTTATCTAGAAACAACTGCAAATTAGTTATTTTCCAAATGAACAAACCAAACAGCCAACCAGTTTATCCAGATCAGCTGCCGATCAACAGCTTATCCGAATCAGCTGCTTATATGAATAAGTTGGATAAGTTGCTGCTACCCCAAACATTCCCTAAATCACAAACACAGGACTTTGAACCCATTGGTTAGAAGCCAAAACTCTCAACCAACAAGCTAAGAAAACTTGCATAGCAACAAAAACTTTAAATCAATCGAAAAATAAGTTATAGAAACATTCAAGGAAAATCAGCAAAACAAAAAGCAGGGGATTCGAAAAAAATATGTATAATAATAAGATTTACATGCAAACCACTTAATTCATGTGTATTTACATGTCTGACACCTAAAATTCATTTTTTTACATATATGTCACCTTACTTATGCATAAAAATGTGTATTTCAACTTTTTAAAAGTTAAAACGGTGGTATTTATCATGTGGTATGAAACATTCTGGGGGTAAATGTAAAAAAGCAGGGTTTATGTGATAGATATGTAAATAAATAGGAATTGGGTAGTATGTAAATGCCCCAATAGGAAAAAGAGAAAAGGTACTATTAACCAAATTAATTGTGCTAGCTGATGACGTGTGACCTCCTGAGCCATAGTTAGGGTGCACATACCACAAACAGATTTATATGCATTGAAACTAAAATCTTTAAATTAAGTTTCCATTCAATCCAAAAAGTTTAGCCAATATATTTGGAAAACAGTTCTTATTAACTCTTCTACTTACTGGAAAGCAATGCTTCGTTCGCTTGCTCCTTTCAAGGGCAATATCAGATTTGAAATCTGGAAGGTTGACAAAATATATTTTGTTTTGATCATTTCGGCCTGAAAAATTTACATGCATACCGCATTATTCTTATTTATTTACAAATCAAACACTTGAAATTTAATATTTACACTTTTAGCACTATGGTGTAAAAAGTTATGCATGAACATGTGCATTTTGCTTTTAAAAAGTTAGTAAAAATGGTATTTTTAATGTAATATCAAAGATTTGAGTTGTATAAATGCAAATATGAAAGTATAGGTGTTAGATATGTAATTATTTAAGAATTATGAATTATTTGGTGTAAGTAAATGCCCCTCTCAACTTTTAAACTTCATCCAATTGCTCTTCTTCATTATATTATTTCAGATGGATCTCTTTGAGACTTTCCCTTGGACCTAAACCACTTCTCTAATTATTATAATGATAATTATAATAACTAGATTCATGAAGGGGATGAATGCATGAGTAGTCAAGCATGTTCCCTACCAATCCTCATAAATGCATCTCCAAAATGTGCCCCATAAATAAAAGTGACGGGAGCCATAGTCATTTAAAAAAAAAATACATACCAATTACAAAAGAAAAAATTCATTTCAAAAAAGAAAGTTTTTCTGCAATATTTTTGAGATGATTGTTCTTCCATTAAATGAGAAAATCAATTATCCAGAACCTTTTACTTTGAAGGGCTGGCGCAAAATGAAATGAAATAGTTGAGAATATTTATAACTTAACAAGTTGCAGAAAAAAATTTAGAAAGATGAAACCTTTAATGCACGTTTAATTTGGAATCTGCTTCTTTCACCGCTTGTATCAGATGAGAAATACGATAGCGAAGCTTCAAATTCTCATCAACTAGCCTTCGAATCTCCTTTGAAGCCTGGAAGTTTTATAGAGAAAAAGAAAATTTAGTGAGTTAATGAAAGCAAATAACATTAAGAAGTATCAACCTTCTCTTGTTCAGAATCAAGTTGGGCTTGGGCTATTTCTAACTTTGACTGGAAGTCATTAATAATAGACGACATTTGCTTGCTCTCATAATTTGAATCTCCTAGAAAAATATGCATATAATCGTTCAAACTGCTATAAAAAAATGCATAAGTTTTTAATTAGGGGTATTTACATAAATTACACACAATTCTTATGTATTTACATATCTCACACCAAAACTTCCATATTTACACACATCATGCTCAAATCTTTCATGTCACATCAAAAATAACAATATTACCACTCTTTAAAAGTGAAATCCACCTTCTCGAGCATAGTTTTAAAACACCAAGTGCTATGTATGTAAGTATGAGAGTTCAAGTGTGAGATATGTAAATACATAAGAACTGTGTGCTGTGTATGTAAATTTTCCTTTAAATTAATATAGAAGCATACCTTTTTTATTGCCAAGCAATGTCTCCAACCTCATTATGCGTTCCTTCAGATAAAAATAAGCTCATTAGGATGCGAGCTCGCATTCTGGTTAGTGTAGATAGAGTGCTAATTCTAAATAGTAGATATTACAGAGTGAACTTTCAATCAGAAACAAATGACAAAAATAACTAAGCATGAGAAGGATAGAACGAAATCCTACGTAAGATTGTTGAAGTTAGAGCCACCGCGGGCCTAATTTTATGAACCGTTAAATTAACAAAGCACCTAATTTGAGTGACTGATTAATTTCTAATCACATCACTATAAAAGGTGTTAAATTAAATATCCATCCATAATAGCTTTCCAAGAAACCTACGGCGAAAACAGAATCAATGGAACACACTGCCTTTACGCAATAACAGCATTATCATATTAAAGAAACATTAAAGTATACTTAGTCTCTATGTAAGTATGATATTATCCAATGCTTTTTAAGTAGTTTACCTTTTTTATTCGGAGTAGTATACTTAGCCCATGGATCAATTTTGGCTGGCCATAATCCATCTTTAGTAAATAAATTCAATTTCAAGTAACATTCAAAAATGAAGCATAGATCACAGACAACGAAATTTAAGCATATTGATGCCAAGTTCTGCTACTCAGCTGGAAAGTAGACTGCAAATAAGCAAGCAGCATGATAATCTGCAGGAGAGCGCATTTCAGGAGATCCCTACAAAGCTAAATAGTGGTTTTCCCCAAACGCACAACCATAAGCTTGAAGAACGAAATTGTGTACAATAAAACCAAAATAAATTATACCTTTCGAAACTTTAAAACACAAGGATGAGCACGATTGAGGTGATGAAGGCTTGAAGATAGAATTACCAAAGCAGCAACCAATTAATTTGAAATTTACTTGAAAAATAAGAAACATGAATCCTAACTGTTCCGCCTTCATTTCTACTCTATACAACCCTAAACAACTAAGATCAGTAATATCATTCTTCTAGATTCATCTCCTACGGAAAATCCAATAATCTTTGGTACTAGCCAGCTAATGTAACCCTTTCCACACTGAAACAGCCTAGGGCCGTGAAACAAACCAGATGTCCCGCTCCAGAGGGGAACAGAGAAAAAAACGAAGAGAAAACCATGAAAGCATGAGAGGTGAGAATACATTGCATTCAAAGTATTGCAACAATCCAGAATTTCATTGAGAAGATCTGTATCGCCTACCTCGGCTTCAGCTGCCCTCTCATAGAAGGGCTTCAGCACCTCCTCCATGTTCTTCGATCTCAACTCCTCCGCCCTAGAAAGCTGCGTATCTTTTCTAAGCACTCGTGGCGAGCAGCGCTGTAAGTCCCTAGGTTTGTGGAGACCTAAATTTATATAGTGAAGTGTGTAGGCCACGCTATATATAATAATTAAATTTAACTAAATTTGATTTATTTTTATCAAAAATTTTGTTAGAAAATTAAAATCAAAATGCTTTTTTCCTGGAAGGCTTTGTTGTTGGATTCAAAGTTTTTCTTAGCCAACCCTATTTCTTTTTTGATTTGTTTTGCAAATTTATTAAGGTTTCTTTTCTGGTCATATTAGACTTGGGCATGGGGTGGGTCAGATTTGGCATGAGTTAGGTTTACTTGGACCTCGACCAATCAAAACAAGCTCGAGCCCAATTATTATTTAAAATTTCATAGACATATTTGCCCACTAAATGGGTCGGGATTGCCCATGAGCTCAAAAGAAAATTTACTTATTTTTTTGCAATTTCATATTTATAGATTAAATTTTGTCACATTAATAAATATTTATTTATTTTTAAATAATATGAGCTGATCAATTAAAATATATTTAACAAACTAGTTATGATGAAATTAGCAAGGTTAAATGTGAAGTTAAGAGATTTACGATCAAGGAATGGAAGGAATAAAGAAATACAACGAGACAAAAAGTCTATCCGATCTCGCCCTTACTTCACCGAAGATGTTGGTCCGTGTAATTAAACTACAAGCAACTTATAAATTAAACTTCATAACTATTCAATGAAATTAATATTTTTTAATGAATATCATAGTTTTTTACACTATAAAAAAGTCCAACAAATTACAAATCTAGGTTAGGGTTGACCCAAATATTTTTCGAGTCGTGTCCGGGTCAGAGAATTTAACCCGTTTATTATTTGGGTCGGGTTCGGGTTGAACCTGAAAACCCAAATAGGCACAAAATTTTCGGTCAGGTTTGGGTTAGCAGGTCAACTGGGGTTCGATTCGGGTTTGATTCATAGTCTTCGACTTATTTATTATTCAGGTCGTGTTCGGTTTGGTTCTATTCGGGTTCCATTCATTTTCGAGTCAGACCTGAACTCGAACCGCTATTCGAAATTGACTCCCCTACTCGTAATACAAGAAAAAAATTGAATGTTAGGATTACCTAGACATTAGCAAACATGAATATGCACTATCCTCTAACAATCAAGTTAAAACAATGGCAAAGAGATGACATCTCATATAGGGGTGTAAACGAGCCAAACACGAACCTCGCTCATGTTCCACTCATTTATATTTCGAGCTCAAAAAATGTGTTCGTGTTCGGCTCGTTTGCTTATTGAGCTGAACACGAGCTGTTCACAAATAAAGAGTCGTTTTGACAACTTTAATCACATAGCCATAACATGTTAAGGATTGAGGTAAGTAAGCAAGATTTACAAATTATTGTTTATGTTAAAACATCATCTGAATCTAATTTAATAATTTATATTTTTATTTTCTTAATTAATACTTTCAATTGATTATAAATTATTGTAGCAATGTAGTCAATTAATTTTTTTAAAAAAATACTACTAATTTATACATATATATATATATATATACATACATACATACTTGATGAGTAGTATTTCGAGTCAAAACGAGCCGAACACAAACAAACAAAGCTTTGTTCATGGTCGGCTTGTTAACTTAGCGAACGAGCCGAGCACGAGCTTCTTAACGAGTCGAACACTAACTTTTCACTAACAACCAGCAATTTTGACAACCCCTAATCACATACTTTACAATGTTCTATAAATATGTGATCATTCCTATGAGACATGATTTATTGTTCGTGATCAAACTCTTGAGGTATAATTCATGCACAGGCAAGGAGCATTCAACATAATTTTGTTAGATATTTTAATAAATAATCGCGTAGTGTATATGTAAATTTTCAAAAAAATAAATTTTTTTAATTCCAGTCACTATTAGAATATTATTCTCTTCCGGGTTTAAAGGGCACGCTTGTCCGGTTTTGCGGCTCCATTTCCTTCCTCCCCTACTGCATCGCCGCCGGAGGAAGCTCTGCGGCTCGCTGTTCCCACCCGCAGAGCTTCCTCTGAACTTCCTCTACCCTCTTAAGAGAAATGGGTCACGAATCATGCTGCCGACAAGCTAATCGACAAAATGATTGCATGAACTGTCTGGGATCCACGGATATGGCACCCTACCAACTCTCCGAACTCTTCTCCTCTTCGCTTAGGCCTGATATCTGCCCATCATATAGAGAGAGACATTCTACATTCTGCAGCTTATTATGGACTTCCTCAAATCAAGTTGGTAATGTTTGTAACGCCTTTGAACTTCTTCTGTTCATTTTGTTGAATTGCTATCTCTGCAGGATTTTATTGTGCAATGTAAGTTATTGACGTTATTAGTTCTTGAATTAGATGAGAAGCGTTTTTTTGTTTAGTAGATTACTGCTATATCTTTGTAAGTTCTTGACATTTTTTTTGTTTAGCAGATTACTGCTATATCTAACACCTAAACATAAATTTTTTACATTTACAACACCAAAATCTTTCACATCACATAAAAATATGACCATTTTAACTTTTTAAGAGTGAAATGTACCTTTTCATTTTCAGGTAAGATGGCATGCATGTAAAAAATAAAGTTTAGGCGTAATATATGCAAATGCCAGAGTGGAATGTAATAGTGCAAAATGAATTTGTATTTCTTGATCTCTAATTGTACAATGAAAACTGATATTTATACAAGAGACCTAAGACTAGATAAGAAAGAAAAGTTGTCACATTTTAAAAATAAGAAATAAAAATCTGTCTATTTACATCCTAAAATTCTGCATAAAGAATGAAGGCTACTGATGCCTTATCAAGGCTATTAATGCCCTTGATTCCTATAAGCACTTTAACACGCCCCTCAAACTCTTGATGGTATAGTGGATGTCATCTTGAGCCAGCTTAGCAGGTCTTGAAAACGCGTGAGAGGATGAGTTTTGGTGAAGATATCAGCTGCTTGATTAACAGAGGAGATGGGTACTAAAAAGTATGGTGCCCTGAGTAACATGATGACAAATAAAGTGACAATTGATTTCAATGTGCTTGATACGCTCATGAAAAATATCATTATGAGAGATCTGTTTAAAACTTTTTTTATTATAATGAAGCATAGTAAAAGAAGATTGTTTAACACCCAGATCAAATAACAACCAGCGTAACCAAAATAATTCAAATGTGGAGTCAGCTAGAGCACGATACTCAGAGGCGTCAACTAGAGCACGATCTGTGCTGGAACGAGCAACCTCTGTTTGCTTTTTGCTACGCCAAGTGATAAGAGAATATCATAAGAAGAAGTAATGACCAGTGATAAAACGACGATCTGGGGGATCACCAGCCCAATCAGCATCAGAGTAGCCAGATAACATTAAAGAGGGGTGAGCAGAAAAATGTTGACCATAAAAAAGAGTGTCTTTAATATATCGAAGTATCTGAAGAACTACAGAAAAATGTGATGAGCGAGGGGCAGACATGAACTGACTGACTAAGTGAATTGTATATGAGATATCAGGTCGAGTAACAGTGAGATAAACTAGACTACTAACAAGTTGTCGATTTAAAATAGGATCATCAAGAGGAGTGTCATTGAGAGGAGTAAGTTTACAATTGAGTTCTAAGGGGTTTGATACGTAAGTTTGCTCGAGAAAGTAGATCAGATGCATACTTAGCTTGAGAAAGATACTATTCTTCAGAATTATAAGAAAATTCAAGACCTAAAAAGTAACTGAGATTGTCATGGTCCGTCATTTTAAAACATTGACTGAGAAAATATTGTAATTCAGATATATCAGATATATCATTTTCTGTTATTTTATATTCTGTTATTATTATATCATCAACATAAAGTAACATAAGTGCAATACTATGGTAAATTTGACGAACGAACAACGTTGAATTATGTGGACTAAAGATAAAACCAAGTCGAGCAAGAGTAGAACTAAATTCGACAAACCAGGCTCGAGGAGCTTGTTTTAATCCATACAAAGCTCGTCGGAGCTTTGCAGACTTTATGAGGAGAATGATAACGAAGAGGAGAATGCATATACACCTCTTATAACAAATCATCACGAAGGAAAACATTTTTGACATTCATTTGGAGAAGCTTTCATTTATGAACCACAACAATAGCTAATAGACTACAGACTGATGTTAATCGAGCAACCGGAGCAAAAAAAATTTTCATAATTTATTCCATATTCTTGAGTGTAACCTTTGGCTACTAAACGAGCTTTGTAGTGCTCAACGGACCCATCAAAACGAGCCTTGATTTTATAAATTCATTTACAACCAATATGGGACTTATGAGGAGGAAAATTGACTAAATCTCAAGTATGATTTTTCTCCAAAGCTTGAAGTTCTTCAGACATAGCTTGCTGCCAAAGAGGTTCAGTACTTGCCTCTCGATAAGAGCGAGACTCATGAAGGGTTGCAATAACAGAATAACAATGGAAATCCGTAAGGTAATGAGGAGTTTCTCTTACCCGGGTAGAACGACGAAAAGTGGTGTCAAGGGTAGGTGGAGGTGTAGGTGCAGGATCAGCAGCTAGAGCAGAATCAATAGGAGCAAGTGTGGAAGGTCTGATATTGAGCATATCAGAATTACCTAACTCAATTGAGAAATCAGTGAGAAACATAGAGTCAATATTGACAGAGCGTTGAAATTAAAAAAAAAGATGAGAACATGATATTTTCCCGGAAGGTAACATGATGGGATATACAAAGTTTATTTGTAATAAGATCTCAACAACGAAACCCTTTGTGTTCAATTTCATACCCAAGAAAATAACATAAACTAACACGTGTTCTAATTTTGTACATTCATGGGGTTGTAACAGAACAAAACGGGCAAAACCAAAAGGTTCAAACAGGGAATAGTCAGGAGACTTTCCAAACAATTTTTCCTAAGGGGATAAATTTTGGAGTAAGATAGGAACTCAATTAATGTAGTAGACTGCAGTAAGAGTTGCTTCACCACTTAATTTTTCTGGACAAGAGGCAGAAAGAGGAAGAACACGAACATAATCAAGTATATGATGATGTTTTCGTTTAGTTTGTCCATTTTGTTGGGAAGTGTGAGAACAAGAAAGTTGAACCACGGTACCTTATTGACTGAGAAATTGGAGTAAGGAAGAATCCTGATATTCCATAGCATTGTCTGTTCGAATAATTTTATTAGTAGCGAATAAAGTGTAATTTTTTGGTAATTCAGATCAATTTTTCAAAACATAAATCCATATAAAACGAGAATAATTATCAATAAATAACACAATAATGAAAATCATTTAATGAAGAAATATGAGAGATCCCAAATGTTCAAATTAATTAAGCCAAAAGGACTCTGAAATAAAATTACTAAGATTAAATGACAACGCTGATTACTCTACAAGCTGACAATGTAAACAATTAAATGACTCAAACTTTGTAGATCCTAACAGTCACGAGAAATTAAAGGCTAAATTTTACTAGCTGAGGCATGAGCAAGACAAATATGTCATTGGCGATTAGAAGATTTTATAGTTGTAGTAACAGACAGAGATTTCTGAGGAAGATGAAGAGAGACTATCTCAAATAATCGATCTACCCTACGACCCATCCCAATAACCTGTCCTGTTTGTGGATCTTGTACCTAACAACACGAAGGGAAAAATTAACATTCAGCCCTTGTTCACATAACTGACCAACAAAGATAAGATTAAGGGCTAACTTAGGGATACAATAGGTTTCAGAAAGACTAAGATTGAAGGTTGATATATGACCAATGTGAGTGATATTGATTCTGCTACTATTGACAGTATGGATCGGTGATAAAAGATAAATCAGTGATGTGGTAGATAACAGTTTAACATTATTAGTCATATGATTACAACAAGCATAGTCAAAAAGCCAATGAGAATTACCCGGAGTGACAAACATGGCCGTAAATGAATTAGAAGAGATAACTTGTTCGAATAGTGCTTCAAGATCACTCATAGTGATAGTAGTAGAACTATCAGCGGAAGCAGTAAAGACAAAAGTAAAGTCAGACTTCAAGACGGTCTTGGTTTAAAGACCCCTCTTTGGTCGTGGAGGACAAGTCGTGCAATTCTCAAGATTATGACCAAGAGCATAACAATATCTGCATTCGACACTCGAACAATTAACAAAAACATGACGTTTGATTGCAATTTTGACACGTGTTGTTGCTAGATTTCTGATATGAGGAACGAGTAGTTCTAAGAGCAATTTCAGAATTTAAGGTTTTGTCAAGATTAAGGCGAGTTTCTTTGAAAATGATTTCTTGTATAGCCATATCAAATGTAGGAAGAGGATGTATGTGCAGTAGAGAGGCTCGAATGACTTCATATTCAGGTCGGAGAGCCACGATAACTTGAATAAGATGAAGATTATCTTTATTTATTTTCGCCTGAGATTATAAAATTTCAAATTGGTTGAACTTGAGCAAGAAAATTATTCACAGATTGATCAGATTCTTGTTTCAGATTATGAAACATAATCCATAACTTAAATTAATGAGCAAGTCAAGCGGTCTGATATTTACTGGCCAAGTACTCACAAATTTTTTTTGCAGTGTCATAATCAACAAATTGGATATGAATTGATGAAATATATGTGTTATGAAATCAAGTAATAATCTGTTAGTTTTTGCTATCCCAATCTTCAAGGCGGTCGGCAAATTTGACATCAGTTTCATATTGTTGTTTGGTTGGCTTATTGATATCTCCAGTAACAATAAGCTAAAGTTTGCGATCGATCAAAAAACTTTTCATTTCTTGGACCCACAGATTATAGTTTGAACTAGTCAAGACCGTTGCAATAGGATTTGCAATATCAAATTTCTCCATTTGGAAATGGAGGTGATAGAGAGCTAAGAGATTATGCAGAAGAAAAACATCAGAAATCATGAGCCAAGAACCAGAAAATTATGCAGAAAAAAAATATTAGAGGAATAGCTTGATACCTTAATAATGGAAAAGGAATTTATATTTCTTGATCTCTAATTATACAATGAAGACTAATATTTATACAAGAGACCTAAGACTATAATAGGAAAGTAAAGCTGTCACATTCTAAAAATAAGAGCTAAAAATTTGTCTATTTACATCCTAAAATTCTGCCTATAGAACCAAGGCTATTAATGCCATTGATTCATATAATCACGTTAACAGTATGTATGCAAATAACTTATCTTGTAAGTCTTCATCCAATAGAAGGAATAGAGGAAGAGTAAATAAAATATATGAAGCTACAAATCTAATACTGTTATATAACTGCATATCAGGGAAAATGGGTTATCATTATGAAGCCAAGTAATGAATAAATACATTTGCTTCAAGCTATTGGTCGAACATTTTATCCTTTGATAAGAGGGAGAAAAATAACCTACGAAACTAGTTTCTTAGAAACATATTTTGCACCACACATCCATAAATTTAAACAATGATTTAGGGCATTTTGACTTTTCTAAGTTTTGCCATTTATGAAACTTAGGTAGATCCCATCCCGAGATCTCAAAGGAACATGAGAACTTAGGAGCCAAAAATTTTCATATTATAATTAGCTCAAATAGCTTTTTTAAATTTACATTGTAGATTAAACTTGATATTTAGATGGAGTAGGGTGTTTGGTTCTCCATCACTATTTCTTTTTATGCTTAGAGGGTCATACTATCACATTAGTAATTACTTTCGTATTATGTTAGAGTTCACATCTTTGTGAAATAAGCTAAGATTACTTATTTTCTACAGCTAAATTTATCATGAGTAGTTATGCATCAATATAATTCAATGCAGATGGAGATTTTGATTATTCTAGAAGCATAATTGCCCATTCAGAAGGAGTTAAATATTTATTTTTCATAAAATGATTGTTTGCATTATATATATATATAATATATGCATCCTGGGTGGCAAGTTGGTCGTAACTCCTCTCTACACTGGGTTTTGATTCCCGCTGGAACAAAAGCACACCTTTAGGGTGTCGGCGTGGCTGGTAGCAGCAGGATAGCTCTAGGAAGCATCCAACAACAACAAGTAATGAAGATGACAATAAGGTCGAGTGGTTTGCGGCTGCTGGAAGCAGGACCAGAGGGGGATGCAAAATGATAAATGTCTCGTCGGGGTCGAGATGCAGCCAGAGCACCACCGGACCCTTGAAGATGGTCACCACATCGTACGAGTTACAACCGTAACACCTTCTTGCCGTCGCATATAGCCCCAAGAGGGAAAGAACGCCTCGAAGGCAGTAGCTAAAATCAACAATCATAACCTCGAAAAAAATTACTTATATAAAAAGGAGATTAGTAGATAAAATAGGTAAGAGGAGGATAAGAAAGAGATATTATAGACAAGGAGAGGAATATGAAAGAAGTAGAGAAGGAAATGAATTATAATGGGAAAGCATCAGGAAAGGACATAAAAGGAATTAAATAGGAAAGAGAGACCACGGTTACTGTAGCGACTACAATAACACACCTGCGGTACTGTAGCTACTACAACACCACGCGATAAACTTCTGCGTTAGACATGTTCAACTATTTGCTTAGCACATGGAAGTTTAAGTTCTATCTTAGAAGGCATAAATTTACTTATTATTCGCAAGCTTTATGTCCCATGAATTTAGGGATGAGATTTTGACCCATAGCCCAACTTGAATCGGCCCTCTCATATTTGATTCAAATATCTTTTCTTAATTTAGTGATTGGCTACATGTTAATATAACTTTGACAGCAAATTTCTTGAGCGCTTTAGGTGCAAAATTGCTTGCCTTAATTAGATATCTAACAATTTGGGGATGATATGAGAAATTCTCAACTTCTATACATAGCATTACTAGCCGTGGATTTGTTGAAGCATAAAGTAACAACAAAAGACATCATGCACACATAGAGAATATC
Organism: Phalaenopsis equestris; assembly: GCF_001263595.1. Lineage (NCBI taxonomy): Eukaryota > Viridiplantae > Streptophyta > Magnoliopsida > Asparagales > Orchidaceae > Phalaenopsis > Phalaenopsis equestris. Next base: position 9,632,495 of record NW_018164444.1, read on the forward strand.
ATGTGTTTCGACAAATTGTGACGGGATAGAGGATCTAATCCAATAAAATAGAAGTTGCAATAATGCAAAGTATAATGAAACTTTTTTTTCTCAAAATTCTAGTAGAACCACTCAAAAAAAAAGGGCTCCAGGTCACATGCAACAAATAAGAGAGCAATATTTTAGGAATGAAGACAAAATAAAAAAATAATAATAATGTACTTAAAAATTATATAAATTTGAGGTTTATAATGTTTTTAAGACATTTAGAAATTTTGCAAAGAATGTACTTAACAAAATAGAAGCATTTATTAATATTACAGGTAAGCATAAAATGAATAATTAGTTTTTAAATACGATAGGATCGCATCAAGGATCAATTGTTATTTTTTTGCATTTATTTTGGAGTTGCTTCTATAGATATTTAAAATGATATGAAGAAATTACTTTAAAGATAGGGGTAAAAATAAAGTAGAACAAATACATAATATTTCATATGCAGTTTAATTGGGTTTAGAATAAATACTTATCAATTAATATTATTAGAAGTTTTACCGATGCCTTGGTGTAAAATATTTAAGTTTCTTGAATCTACTTGCAAAGTAATGATAATATATTTGAGGATATAACTTCTAAATATAAAGATTGAATTGTTAAAATGAAGAAGCACATCATAACCATCATTTGATAATAGGATATCATGAAGTCTTAAAAGGTAAATTTTCTTAAAAATGCAATTAGGTTGATGATGCTGTATGATCGAAGTGTTTGTTACTAAAAATATGTAGATAGTTAAGTTAATGTGACAAAAAATAATAATATTAAGATAGGTGAGTGATAAAACTAAAATTTATTAATGAATGTTTATATTAGTGGAATAATTGAATGGCATTAGTTGAAGATAAAGTAATTGGGAATTGATTTAGGGGGTTTAGACATCTATAATGAAAGTGGAATAAGCACTAGTTAGATGGGTAGTAGTTGTTCAAAATTATTCGGAAGAATAGATTTTAGACCTCAAGTAACATTTACTAGGAATTAATGAAAAGAGAAGATATATAAAGCTGTCCCCAAATAGTTGGGAGTAAGTCGAATAATGATGATTTGGTAATAGGAGCAAATGCTCAAAGATTGCCTCTTTGCAATGTGGCTTACTAAGGCTGTTAAAGGTTGTTGAATTTGTGATTTTTTGTTGAATTCCCAGTTGATTAGCTAAGGGGTCATCGATGATTTGCCTTTAGCGATACACTTAATAACATGTGCTGTTTAGCATTTTGAAAAAATTAGGACTTTTCCATAAATTGCTATTCCATTGATAGGATGCATGCCTTATGCTATGCCATTCTTGCACAAGCTATTTTTATTGATTTTAGTTCTTTTTTTACGCAGAAGCTTTTTAATCCTGGTTGAGTTTGGTAAGTTCTTTCATAAGCAAAAGAAAGAACTGCTTCCAGGTGGTTGATCAAATCTCTAAAATGATGGAATCTCTACTGAATAACGTTGCCCCGTGGAAGTTCATTTGATTTTTCCTTTTTATTCAGAAATTATTTATGTTATCAGATTTATTTTGTATATTTCATCTTACTTCATTGGTGAATAACTTGTTTATCATGCTCACATGAATAATCAAGTTTGCTGTGACAAATATCCCAATTATTAGACAAAGGACACATTCTTATTTGAGGCTTAAGGAGACTAGAGTCCTATAGCTGCAGGGGAGGCTATTATATAGGTTACATAACTTCTTTGACCATCAGCTATGGAGCTGGTTCATAAGGAGACGGAGATAGGGAAAGCTGATGCTTATGTGCTGAAAGAAACCAAAAGGCGCTTGAGAAATTTGTAAAGAAATCATTAGAATGAAGAGAAGTTATGGGAAGGCCCTTAGAAAACAAGCTGAGGTAGGTGGCTACTATAATATCATGATGAACACATCCATTCATAATGTTGAATGCCATTTTTATCCTGACTTTGGCATGCTAACATGCCATTATAAATACCACATTATGATATGATCATGTTACAACTCAATCATGTTGTTCTATTTAGTCTCATCATGAATATGTGCTCCATTTTTTCCATGATTTGTTTTTTAGAAACATATATAACGCACCTTATATTGAAATGATACACTGAAATAAATCTTATTTATAATAGATGGTTTCATGATGTAGTCATGAGACGATTTCCTATGATTATTCCTATGTAAGTTGAAGATACATCCATGTCATTAGTAAGATGAAATGAAAAATATGTTTAGCAATGATGCATAGATGCAATAGAAAGAATGGTTAGATTGATCCAAGACTCTTAATGATTTGTTTGAACCTAGATAGATGAGTCCCCACAAACTTCAGGTTATGAATTCCTATACATAAATACATATACATATATAGGTTAGTCATTTTAATCTGATCTCGAACTTCTTAAATGTATCTAAACATGAATGTAAATTATATTGAAATAATACTCAATCTACAGTTTCAACTCATGGATTGGCTGATTTGTTTGGATTTAATCAAGCTTGATTTGATTTTCAAGTGAAATGAATAACCTAAATATATAAAACCTACTCATTTTCATTTGTATCAAGTCTCAAATGGGCCCAAAAATGGCTGGAAATCGTACTATAGTTTCTACTTATGGAATGACAGTATTTAGCTTGATTTAGTTTTCAAACAATCCCAAACAACAAATGCTTGTAGCTTCTTGATTCTCTCACTGCATCTATTGATAGGAGGGAGTAAGCTATGAAATAGGGATGTAGTTTCATTTCCAGGTGCTTCGTTTTAGGTAGAAGTGGACAAAAGTTAATGAATAAATCAGTAAGATTAGAGCAAGTCAACAAAATTAATGAGGACATGTAGAACAAAAGTCTTAGTAAGGAAATCCTATGAGGAATAGTTCTACTTCTTCCACTTCTGCAGAGAATTAAGTTGGTTTCATTGATTTTGAATATATATATATATATATATGTAAATTGAAACGCTCTAAAACTAACTTTATTTGAGGTTTATTATGTAATCTTATTTTCAAATACCAATTCAGGTTCCTTGAAGGTTGAGTGTGGTTTGGTTAATATAATATAGATCTACGTGTGTTTGAAAAGTTGAAATGAGTCCTATACAGAGAAATATGTGCTATTACTCAATTGTCAGAACAAAAACTTCCAGGCAAATTTATGGACCAAGCTTCACTTTCTCCTTGAAGTTTCTATTGTGGTAATTTTTTACAAAACCAAAACTGCAGCTGAGTGGAAGAAAATGATAGAGAAATTTGAACAGGATAGGATAATAATTATATAGGGAGTCGCTCGTTTCTAGGTTTTGTGAGATATTTGGATGTAGATAAGATCAATAGTATAAGAATTATTTACACTTGAATAATTTTATTTGTTCAACTTTTTTCATTGAAGATAGGAATGATGATCGTGAATGAAAATATCATTGATCATATAATAATAATCACCTAACTGATGATCAATTTATCAATTTTGAATTCTTATGAATGGAGAAATATCATCAAATATAATTAAATCTCATCATACAAGATGCGATTATAGTATTTCTATGTTTGTAATGATGTTATTATTCATCTCAACCAAAAGATGTTCACCAATGCTTATTTATTTGTTATTCACCAAGTCACTGTGATGTGTTACTGCATGGAGCAAGCAAACGATTCACTACAGGTGTGCTTTAGTTGGCTTAAACTAAAAACTGAGCTAAGATTTACATATTTGATTTGTTTTGTTTATTTTATTTAATGATTTTATTTTTTTGCTTAGGAATAGTATTGGCTATTTGTACTTGATTTATTGGTTTTGTTAAAAAAAATCGGTTCAACCAAAAATCAAAATGATATTTGAAAGTCACTTGTAACTATTCTGTTTATTTGTGTGGCCATTGAACCCACCCTTATGTTTCTTTGACAATATTCTAACTTAATGAAATAATATTACGGTTACTCTAAATTTTGGTTGCACTATAATTTAATTTGTTTAAATTGTTTTAACAAGTTCATCAACTTCATATGAACTGAACAAATTCCACATTTTTATTAGAATTTCAAAGGTCAGTTAAAACAAAATCAAATGATATTCCAGTACAGATTGATTCAATTTCACCTATGATTTAGTCGGTTCGGTTTTGCTTATAATTTGATTTGATTGAATTATTTTGCAAAACTCATCAATGAATCTATCCGAGCTGACCAAATGCACACCCTTAGTAGTCACTTTGGAGCATAGTGGTAGGATGATTTTTTGTCAATAGTTTCTACTCATAAATCATCTTTATAACAAATAAAAGATTGCATTCAAGTTTCAACTAAAACGTTACTGAGTTGGACCATCTTCCTCGACTTTCTAGAGATAAGTTAAACAAATACCCAAATTTGAATAAGTATCTGAAAAATATACATTTTAGAGGCTTATAACAATCTTTAGAAAGCTGTTTGTTTTGCGAAGATTATATGGGCAAATCAAGGCTATAGCTTTTGAGATTTAATTTAATAAACATAGTATTAAGAAAAGATAAAATGAGATTTATATAATGAATAAGGTACAATATATGAAATTTAGATACTTTGATCAAATTAGGTAGTATTGAAAGTGAGATCATAATGTTTTTATTAGAAATTAGATATTATGAAAAATTGGGAATAATTTTTAGAAAAATTGGAAATACTTTTTTGAAAAACTATAAAATGGATTTTTGTTGAAATTTTTTTTTGGAAAAGCATAAGGAATAAAATAATTAGGTATATTATATAGGTAAAATAAGAAGTACATTTAGCTGCAAAGAAGATGCATAAATATGAAATTTTAGATCTAACTGGGATACCTACTGAAATTTGCTGAGTTATAGTACTCTTAACTTTTTTTTTTTAATTAGTATAGTTTTGAAAAATTATTTTCATTCAGATGTTTGTACCAAATATTTTTTTCTCCAAGTATTTAGCATTATCTCTATCTTTAAGGTTACACAAAAAAAAGTTTAGTTTGATACTTAATGATTAAAAATTCATTGGTCACTTAATAATTACTTCTAATATTTGTAAATGTGGCATCATACATATTTAAATAGCTTAAACATATAATTAAGACACAATAAATCAATTCTCATTACATGCAATCATATGTCCTCCATAGGATTGCTAAAAAATTATATGAAGGAAACTTTATCTTCTCTCTATACTTTTTCATCAATTTTGTGAAAAAAAAAAAAACTTTTAGAGTAGATCTTTCAAGTATGAAACCAAATTTCTTATAAAAAAAATTACATATATACATAAAACTAAGTTAAGTGTTGGAGAAGCATTATAGGTTGGTGTTTAAAAGAGAAGCCTAATACTAAGTTAAATGTTGCTGAGATGAGAATGATTAGGTGGATGAGTGGCTTTACACTTAGAAACAAAATGCGAAATGAATATATCTGTGATAGGGCTGGTGTAGCTCCTGTGACAAACAAAATTAGAGAAAGCCATCTTAGATGGTTTGGTCACATTAAGTGTCGACCATCTGATGATCCGATTAGGAGAGTAGATGTTTTAGATTCTACTTATGTTAAGAAAGGCAGAGGTAGATGTCGGCACTATTTTTGGTGTGGGGTTTGCCCGTAGGAAGCTGTCGGTCATCGGAATTGAAATCCCGTTGCCCGCTTCGGAAGGACGTTTTAAAAAATTTAGTTTTGAAAAAGATGAAGTCAAACTGACCCCATAATTTTCATAGTTTAGATGAAAGAGCACTTTATCTCAAATCATGTATCTATCCCGAAGGATGAACGCAAGAATTGAGAGTGAGGCTCGATCAAATAAACTAAAGAAAGTTATGACATCCGTTTGGTCTGCGAAACCAATGTATTGGCCGACAAGTTCCCCTATTGAATATAAGGAATTAAATAGGGTTTATATTGTGCTGGGTTCGGGATAAGCTTCCTATAGGGGCAAGCCCCTATAGTTAATTACA
>NW_018164444.1:9644792-9687292 GCF_001263595.1 Phalaenopsis equestris
GTAGAAAGAAGAGTTTTGAATTTCTAATGGTGGGGGTACCTTTTCTAATTTTCTAAGACTAGTCAATAGGAAAGTCCTATGGCTAAACCTAGGCTACTAAAGAAAGTTTCTAGACCTCAACCAAAAATGAGGTCAACAGTAGACCTAGGAAGACTTGTGCTTATTGTATAAAAAATGATCTTAATTTACTAGAACTAAATGAAAATATGACACTAAATAAGATGCAAAGGAGAAAAAGGATTCATGTAGCCAACCCCACATTGTGGGATTAAGGTCTTGTTGTTGTTGTATACATACATATACATGTATATATGATTTTTATATATTATAGTTCTAATTAATGAGATATTTGCTAAAATAAGCAGAAAATTAGAACAAAGAAATAATTGCTTTGAATATATGATGTGTAGAAAAGAATGTTAGATTTCCTTTATATATTTGCATGTGTTTACGGATGAAATTGTATTTTAAAGCAGAGTATTTTTATGTTTTTCTTGCAGGTACAACAAATATTATAAGTGGAGCAAAGTGGAGAAAAAATAGAGCGAAGTGGAGGTGACTTGGAGTTTTGGTGCAACCAGATGACTTGCGTCTTGGCGCCAGCTTTCTTGGGCGCTTAGGCGCCAGTCCCACCCTGGGAGACAGATGCCTAAGCGCCAGCAGGTGGCGCCAAGGTGCCATTAGCAAGTGCCTTGGCGTTAGATTTTTGGGCGCTGAGGCGCCACTACCAAAACTGGCAGACAGAGAGGCCGACGCCTAGGCGCCAGCGCCAGAAATTGTCTAGGCAGTTTTTAACAGTTCGCCAACATGTCGTGGGGAGTTGTACAACCCGATATGTGGGTCATTTGGAGAAGGAAAAGGAGTCCTTGGATTGCTGGTGGAAGCCTATAGTCAGTGCTTTATTGTAGGATAGATTAGAGTGCATTTTGTGAGGGTTTTGGAGAGATTTTCAAGTGTAAAGTGAGGAAAGGATTGAGGAAAGCTGCAAGGGTACTTGGAGATCCTTGGGGGGAGCATTCTCAGCACTTTCAAGAGAGAGGAAAGCTAAGTATTGTGTACTATTGTATTTGTATTTATCTAAACACAATTTTATAGTGGATTTACTTGTTTTCAAAGATGTTTTGTGGTGTTTTGTCAAAGTTTTTTGAGTAGTCTTTTTACCTTTTCCTTGTGATGGTTGAGTAGGTTATGTAGGAATGCAAAGTGTTTTAAAAAATGATTTTTAATCTTGACTGTGATGAATAACCTTCTGAATTTCGTTACTTTTCATTCTGGTCAAGTGATTAGTTAAAATGTGTTGTGATGCGTAATAACTCAGGAGAGCTATGGTAGAACAATTAGATTATTCACATTGATATATAGGGAATGGTGCAAGTACTTTATAGGGAGATGCAAATATTAGGGATATAATCTTTGATGGGTTCAAGTTGGGGTTTAAAGAATTAAAACCAATTTAACTAAACTTAAGAGTTAATCCTATTTGCTACTAGCCACATTCACAAATGACACTTTACATTTTCTACACTACGACTTAAACCGTTGCAAGGGAAGGTAGTTTTATAACTTGATAATCAACAAACCAATTAGGATAAGTAAGTTGTTTTTAGGAGTTAGCGTTTAAACTAGATTGCAATTCAGTAGTAGTAGTTTGTAGAACTTTAACTTAATTCTAATTCTAGGTTAAGAACTAAACCTAGTAGGCTAGCACTTCTCTTAAGTCTAATTGCTTCACTCCTGTGGGATCGTTATTCTGGACTCAAAATCTGATATTACTGTTACGACTAGTACATTTGTGTGAAACCCCTGCACTTAGAATTAGGGTTCATCAAGTATTTTGGTGTCGTTGTCGGGGAGTATCAATATAGAGAGCTCAAAATTAATATATCAAAAGCATAATTTATTATAGGCGATTTTATTGATATGAAACTAACAAATATCAATTAATATTATTAAAGGATATAATGATGCTTATGTGGAAAAGATCTGAAGTGTCTTTGGTCTATTATAAAAAGCGTAATAATACAGATGAAGATATAATTTTTTAAGTTTAGCCCGACATTTTAAAATGAAAAAAGAACGTCGGAATTATCATTTTATAGAAGAATATCATGGAAACTTAATAGGTTAATTTTTTTGAATTGTATTTAAGCTGATGATACTATATGTATTTGATTTTTTGATAGTTAAAACATCCTTCATTGCTAGGTTTAGTTTGGAGAAAATGAGAATGTTAAGACGGATGTTGGAAAAAATAGAACATATACAGATAAACCATCTCGAAATTCTATGGATTGTTATTTAAACTAAGGAAAGTAATTAGTGATATGAATTTGTTTTGATGTTATAGATTCATCTTGAAGTGGTTCCTCTGTATGTCCTCGTCATGCTGCCAATGGTGTTCGCTCTAAGCTCACCTTCGTAGCGCCTTCGGGTTTGATATTAGTTTTAAAGGGGTACATGTGATCATTAGGTTTTCCTACACTAAGGTATAGTGTGTAACAGAACAATAAAACATGCAGCATAAAAGAAAAGAACAATAGAATGTACAGTAAAGAAGAATAACAATATAAAATGCTATATAAAAGAAGATAACAGTAGAATGTACAGTAAATAAGAACAGTATAGTATGCTGTGAAATAAAATGTTGTAATGTAAATCAAAACTGTTTATCTAGGAAGTCTGCTGCTCTTTTAAGCGAGCTAGTATTTACTGCATAAATAAAAGAAATATTTCCTGAAAAATTCTAGAAAATCGACAAATGACCCATGACAGAAAACTCGAGAAAAAAAATTGACAAATGACAATTTCAAAAAAATTATCAAAATCTTGGGAAGATACTGGAAAAAAGGACCGTGAGTGTTTTGCTCAAAAATTACAATAAAACATACGAAAAGAAATCCGAAAAGAGGGGACCGCAAGCACTCGTGTCGGGGCTAGGCTCAAATATAATATATTTGTACTCAAGGGACATCGAAGACTACTATTGGTCACCCGGATGTATCTACTCGACAGACGTCGAAGACTACTATCTTACTAAACTTAACTTAGGAGGATACTCCTTCGCCCGGTACTAGTAATCAACAAATAGACAATGAAATTGTAATATATTTAAATATTTATATTTTAGCATGCACGTGGATTTCAGGCATACAAAAGGAAGTTGTATCAATTTTGTAGTAAATATTTTTTTATAAATATTATATCTGGTCTTATCATATTTTGTTCTTATCAGTTTTGAAAAAAAAAATACTATTGTCCGCGAGTTGATTACGCCGTCGGGCGTAGAACCGCTAACAATCTAAGATGGTACGGGTCCCCCGCTAGGCTTGTGTCGGTGAATGATATTGTCATCCTACAGTTTATCAGATCCCAAGATTGGGTCTTAATATTGTAGGATGGAATATCATTCTACACTATCCCCGACGTGCCTTTGTCATCATTGCCCTAAGTCCCAAAACAAAACCGTCATACTTGCGACCTTGTTTGATGGTCTCATATATAACAAAAGACTATATATGGGTACTTATATGTCAGACATAAGCACTGAAAACCGAACCAAGAAGCAAGGAAAAAAAAAGAATGAAAATAGGGATGAGAGAGAGGAGGAACTGATCTACCCAAAAGATCGAAAGGATGAAGGGTGGAGCAAACCTCAACTGTGACAAAAAGAGAGCTCAAGATCCTTGAATCAATCCAAGAAGGATATCATTTTCTCAAATTTATAAATGGATCAACCCAAGAAGGTACCTCTTCCAAATTTTGTTTCAAACAGGTCGAAATGGGTCCAAAACTAATGTAACAATTGTATCCACGGCTCCAACACCTATATGTACTCACACACCCCAGCCTGAACCGAAATGTGACATCTATGTTATCCAAATTTTAATATTGAATCTCCAAACACTTTTTTAAATGACAATTTTATAAGCTTTCAAACCCTTCATGAATCTGTTTCATATCAACTTTATGATTTCCCAAAATAAAGCTATAAAAACCTTTCATATTTCACAAATAAAGGAGAATAATCCATAGGGGGGCAACCTTCTAGCCTTCCAAAAAATCATGCCAAAATCAAAATCATTTAATTCTAACATTCATTAAAAAAACTTTTCATATCATATAAACATGAAATTATCCAGATAAAACCATATAAATGCTCATAACCATGGGAAACAGAGAGGGACAAACACCAGACTAACTTATCTCACGAAGTGATCACAAGGTAAGGCTCACGGGTAGGGGCAATAAGAGGAAGGCCACCATAAATTTAAGCTCACGGGTACGGCCAAGAAAGTGAAAGCTACCACAGAATAAGCCCACGGGTAAGGGTAGCAAGAGGAAGGCCACAAGGGCAGTAAATACAAGATAAGGCTCACAGCCAAGGCAGCAGGAAGGAGACCACCACCATTTAAGCTCATTGATAGGGCCAAGAAGGAGAAAACCACCACAGAATAAGCCCGCGGGTAAGGGCAACAAAAGGAAGACCACAAGGGCAGTAAACACAAGGTAAGGCTCCTGGCCAAGGCAGGGAGACCACCACCATTTAAGCTCATGGGTGGGGACGGCAAAAGAACAGCCCACCACAACATTATTATTATGCCCTTTTAATACACATAAGAGAGTGAAAGGACAAACTACTATAAACCATCCAGACCGAAGCCATTTTCATCAAGACATAGTAATCAATTGATCAGCTTATTTCAAACATCCTCATATAGAAGTAGATATTGAAATCATGAATTTTGGGATGACAAACTTGATTACCAATAAAAATCTCAGGAAGAACGTTATATGAGGAGCTTCCAACCAAACCAAGCCTAATAGGGGGCTAAATCGAGCCCGCCAAAGGGGCTGAAACAGAAAGGAATTCCATCCAAAACACAATCCCAAAAGGAGCCCAACCGAGCCCACCAAAGGGGCAAACCGAGTTCAATACAGAGGCAAACCGAGCCCAGCACAGGGGTAAACCGAGCCCAGCAAGAAAAGCAAGACAAGGATTCAAAACAGGCACATCTGAGCTCAACAAAGAGGCAAAACAAACTATCTGTAACAGGTAAACGTGAGCCCAGCAGAGGAGCAAGAACAAAAAGAATACCTCCAGCTATAATTCAATTCCAAAAGAGCCAGAATCGGACCCAACCAAATGGTAGAAAAAAAAAAAAAAAAAAAAAACTTCTGACATTTATTTATTCCAAAAGAACCAAAACCCAGTTCCAGCAGATGGGTCAAGACAGTTTGCAGCATGAATCCATTCAAAAAAGATCAAAACCGAACCCAACAAACTGGGAAAACAGAGAATAATTTCCAGCATTTATTCATTCCAAAAGAACTAAAATCGAATCCCAGCAGATGGGTCAAGACAATTTCCAGCATGAATCCATTCCAAAAAGATCAAAACCGAACCCAACAAAATGGGAAAATAGAGAAAATTTCCAGCATTTATTCATTCCAAAAGAACTAAAACTGAATAGACAGTTTCCAGTCAAGACAGTTTCCAACATGAATCTATTCCAAAAAGATCAAAATCGAACCCAACAAATGGGTCAAAACAGGGAATAATTTCCAGCATTTATTCTTTCCAAAAGAACTAAAACTGAATCCCAACAGATGGGTCAAGACAAATTCCAGCATAAATCCATTCCAAAAAGATCAAAACCGCCCAACAAATGGTTCAAAACAAGGCTATCAAAATCAAGTCTCTTGAAGCCTTATATTTCAAAGTATTGCATCCAATACATGTTCCAAATAATAACAAGTAACAGGGAACGAATAAGTATAAACGAATTCCTAATGTCAACATATTATCCAGTATTGAAACTAATTCTAACATCCACTTGGATAAATATATATAAAAGAAAAGCTCCAACCTTGCATTTTTCTTCCTAGCATGCATTCCATAGAATAACAACTAAAACTTTCCAAAAAGAAATCTTATTCATCATGTATCTTGAGCAGAAAAAGAAAAGAAGACAGTCATATTATGCTCCATTTTAATGTTTCCAGGGACTATGTATGCTTAAATTTCAAAACAAGCCCAAATGTTGTTTCTACATGCTTTAGAAGAGAAAGGAAAAGAGAAAAGAAATTCTTTTAGATGTCATCTGAAATGGTGTAAATTAGAGGAAAGAAGAGAAATATCTTTTAACGCAGACTCAAAGCAAAACTGTAAGACAGATTCAAGAAAACACCTCCTACAGAAACCTTCCTCCTAAAAGCTTCGAGAAACAACGACCAACGAACACTTCAGCACACAAGAATCTAGCCGAGAAGGAATTTCGGCAGAGCCTTCTCCTAAGAGCCTTAAACAACAACTAGCAAAACAATCTCAGCCTTCCTTTCCCTCTCAAAATTTGCAATGACCCAAAACAGTATTCTATGAAACTTTTTTATAGGCAGAGATGAGAGGGGAACAACCACCTACTAGCCTCACTGGTGGTCAAATCAAATAACAGGAGTGAATCGTCACCATAAAGGAGGAGAAAGTAAAGCCTCGAGAAGAAGGGTCGGCCAGCCGAGCTCCCACGATTGGAGCATCGAGAGAGAGAGAGATCGCAGTGTGGATCGCTCGCGAGATCTAGGGTTCGCACGAGAGGGGGCGAGCCAAGCGAGCCGTGGGATCAAATGGGGCCTAAGTATGCGGGTAAAGGGATAAATAGGGTTTAGAATTATAAGTATTATTATAATTAGTAATATAAATATAAAATATTTAATATTACAAAAATAAAATTTGATTCGTGTGTCACAGCATAACAAAATGAATGTTCTTATATAGGTAATTCTGACGTTCCGGACGAGTTGGCGTTGTCTGTTTCGTCGTCGGAGGTCGTTTTAACGAATTCATCGATTTTCGTGCAATTTGCTTGTGTCAAAAATTATAGCAATACAGGTGTCTTTTCTCGCTAAAATTGATGTCCAGGAAGCGTTGGCATTGTCCATTTTGTCGTCGGAGGTCGTCCGGAGAAGCCCGCATTTTCACGCATCCTTTAAGTTCAATTTTAGTCCGATTTTGTTCAACTTAGTGAATTGTGTGTTTGTGTGTGTGTGTGATGATAAAGTCTTGAAGAAATTTTCCTAGCGCTTGAGATCCTATTAGGAACTTCTCCCTGAGTCTCCATATAATAGTCCTTAACCACTCGAGCATACGACGATGGTTTTGAGATCATCAATGTGGGACACCACAAGAGAAATAGGGGGTGGCTGAAATTTCTAAGGGGATGAATTTCAATACTAGTTTTCTAAGATAGTCAATAGGAACCCCTAGAGCTAGATCCTAGGATCCTAAGGAAAAGAGTAATGACCTCAAAATGAGGTCAACATTGAGACAACCTAAGAGTAAGCATACTTAGTTAATATGAGCAAACGCTTAATGATTGCATCTTTGAGCGCTGGCCTCCTAAGATCGTTCAAGCGTGTTGCATGGTTTGCTCCTTTTATTGCCAATTGGCTTTAGAAAGGTCATCTATGGTTTGCCTTTGGTGATAAGCCTAATACCATGTGCCGTTAAAACTATTTACAATAATTTAAATTTTTTTTGGTTAATTTTGAGAAGTTAGAACATGAAGGTGAATTGCGCATCTCATTAATTTGTATGCAATGTGTTGAAGGAAAGTAATGAGAGTATAGTTACCGATTATTAGAGAATAAGTTAAGATGAATCAAGTTTTAACCCTTATTGAAATTCAGGTGACCTGACACAGTAGGTTATGGCTTTACTGCAAGCTTCTTCGTTTTTATCAAATTTAAAGCACATGAACTAACAATAAATCTTTAGATGTTAATTTTCTTCAGTCTAGTGCAGGTGGATTGGCATTTTATGTGGAACTTTAAACAATCTGACTTCTGTTATTGGTTCATCATAGAATTTTCTTTTTGAAGACGAAAAATTGTCAAAATTAAATGTTTTCTTCTTTGTTGTTGTTCTTATTGCTAATTTCCACAATCACTATATCTGTAAAATGACAGTTCTGTAACCATAATTCACGTAATTTGAGGCATGCTTTCTGCTATATCATTCTTTCATAAGACATTTTTTATTTTCATTTGATTTTTTTTTCTCTTATTTTAGTTCTATTTTTAAGAAATAAGTCCCAGTTGGATTCAGCCATTTATTCACAGCCAAGAGAAACAAAGAATATCATTCTGCCGTTTGGTCGATCAACTCTCTTAGTTGCCAGTATCTCCACTCAATACAGCCCCCGTGGCCAAAGGAAATCCATTTGCTTTTTCAGTATTTTTCATTTTTCACCAACTCTTATTTGGAGCATTTGCATGCACACCATCCAATTTCTATATATTTACGTATCTAACACATAAACTTTGCTTTGACATTCATACCAAGTCTTTCATATAAAATAAAAAATACCTCTTTTTGAACTTTTAAAAATTGAAATACACAATTTCATGCATTGGCAAAATGGAATATATGCAAAAATTAAAGCTTAGGTGTTAGATATATAAATACATAAAAATTGAGTGGCATGTATGCAAATCTTCCTTGTTTTATTTCTCAGCATTTTAGGAGAAAGACCTGCTGCTTTTGATTAGCTGCAATAAGGTATTTCATGCTCTCATGCCGTTCTTACTAACAGTTACTGTTTGCCATACAGTTAATAATGATGACACACTGGATTAATCTTATACAAAAAAACTTAGCAAAAATACTACTTTACATCTTTCTAATGTGGCTGATTAAACTCATCTAGGCTTGATCTTTCTACTGTTCTAGAACTATTCTACAGAAACTAACACCTGGCGCTCTTTGGAATTTTTGTTTTTGCATGCAAAGAACAATTTTTGTACCGAGTGTTCTCTAAATCTTGTTAGAAACCCAGTTGTTTATTGTCCATTCTGATGTTGATGCCTCTTGTTTTTTCCCCCCAAAGTAGTCCTTTTCCTTACATCCCAGTCCAAAGATTTCGGCTTTTCATATAATTTTCTTATGCTTTTTTTCTCTGCAACTGGACAAATATATCATCCAGGATCAGTTTTGGATTGCTCCCATACTCATTCCTTTTCTTTCAGGCTGTCAAGGTGTTGCAAAAATATGAAAAAAAATATATATATTTCTATGGCTATTCTTTTGTACAGATATGTGTTTTTTAGGGTAGTCAACTGTCATAAAGAAGCTACTGCCTTTTGGAAAATCCTGTGTCCTGGTGCAAGGATGGCCAGGGGATCAAAAGCCTGTTTCTTCTGCTTAAACTCTTCCCATCTCGGCCCAAAGTGGATCTTCCATTCTTCCTGTGTTGTGTAGTATGGCAAGTATTGCTTCATCTGGATATTAGCCTTCTTGCAGAATTCTAAGATTCTTTCCTGCTGTTTCAATGCTTTAGCTAAGCTATCTTGACCTGAAGAACGTGGTGAAGAAGAAAGAAAAGCCACCAAGTAGAACACTTCTTCATTGGGAAAAACTGCTGATGTCCTGTTATCCCACCTTATATAAAGAAGAAGAATAAAAATGAGTCAGCTTTAGATGTTCATGGGGGCATGTAGTGTAGACTGTATCATGTTTAGGAAACAGAGAGCATACTTGGATTTGTTCAATGGGTATAACAGTATTGGGCCATTGCTGCTGTCTGTGAGGATCTTTCCAAAAACCTCTTCAGCGAAGGCATGGATTTTGGTTCTGGGTACCAGAAGATTAAGCCATGGGTGCGGAATTTCCCACAAACCCTTCGACCGCAGCATCACTTCAGAAACATGGACTCTGTCGAGGAACTCCAAGAACGAAACTTCGGATTGGAAGAGCGTTGATGGAATATATCGAAGCTGGGATAGGAGCTCTTCAACTTCCTGCATATCAGTGCTACACTCTCTTAGATATAGAAAAGCAGAATTTTCTTCAAACTTTGTTCATGAAAGCAGGCCTTTTACTTGCCTGCATCATTTTCTCAGGATATTCAGGATCGAAGTTCTTCGTCATCTCCAGGCAGAAAAGAGTTTTACCTTCGGATTTGAAATGGCTGGCCTGCACTGGGTCCTGTGGATTGAAGGAGGATCTCCAGTTGTTGAGAATCCCTGTTCGGTTTATGATCACAAAGCCTTCGATGTAGTCGAAGGTCCTTTCGGCTGAGATGAGCTTCTCCTGATCTTCCGTGAAGCTGGCGAAGTCCGAATAGAGAACTCTAATCCATCTTACCTGCAACGATAATCATTGCAGCAATTTAAAACCAATGTTGAGTTTGCAGACTCTGGAATTTATAGAAGCTCCCTTAAGTTTACCATCTTTGGCGCCGGCTCTAACGCAATCCTAGCTCGGGTGATGATGCCGAATTGGCCGAGACCTCCAAGAACGCCATAGAAGAGCTCAGCATTCTTGGTTGAAGAGCAGTTCAAAACTTCTCCTTTCCCTGTGATTACCTCGAGCTGGTGGACATTACTGATCTGGGGGCCATGCCGGAAAGCCTGACCACTAATCCCGGCATTAGACAGGGTGCCTCCAATGGTGAGATGGAGATAATCAGTCCACGATTTTGGCGCCAGCCCTTGCCTCAGAGCCTCTTTCAGAACATCAATCCACAGCTCTCCACCCGGAGCATCGACGTATGGGCCTTCTCCGGCGTGCACCCGCATGGTTTTCGCCTTTCCAAGGGATTCCATGCGCACGACAATGCCGCCGGCAGCCTGAGCCTGGCCCTGAAGCGAGTGCGCGTGGCCACGAGCGGCAATGGTGAGCCTCGAGCTCGGGCCAAGCTGGAAGACATGCCTCACGGTTGCGGCAATATCGGTGTCGGAGCCCGGGTGTAGAACGGCCAAAGGCAGGAAGTGGTATCGGTTTCCAAAGTCCACGGCGGCTTTCGAGACATCATGGGAGGTGAATTGGCCGTCGATGGCTAGGCTGCGGAAGGAGGCTGTGTTGGAAGCATCCGGGTCTGACTTTCTGCTGTTGATGCTCGCAAGCAGAAGGACCACGAGGAGCTGTGGGATTGGAGATGCTTTCATGGCGGTGGAGTGGAGAGAGGGAAGGAGGAGGCAGAGAGGTTGGGGTTGGTTTGAAGAGAGGGATGGAGGGAGATTTTAAAGGGGGAGGAGGAGACAAGGTCAACTATCTATGTAACGTGAGAGGAATCCATTGAACGACCGACCCACCTGTTTGGTCAGTTGTTTATGCGTTAAAGATCTCTTTTAAAAAAAAAAAAAAAATTCTCCTTTTATTACCTTCACTAACTTTTCCTCTTTTCTTTATGGTTAAAAGGTTAAACGAGAAAGGGAAGGAATTATCTCTCACAATCATGTTCCTCACACTTCACAATCCCCTTATAACTGCCATTACTGCCACTTTTTCTGTACAAATTGTGGTTCAAAAGAGGAACAAAGTTGGGATCAAATCCACTGTTCTGAAGCTCGTTTTTCTCTAAAAAGATTAATTTTTTATGAGCGAGGGCCAACTACTAGTATTTCTACATCAACATAAAGCAGGAACCTGAGAACAATATTGAGGCTCAGCCAGATGAATGAATGAAGCCCCATGGGTGGACCACTTGGTGTGGCAATTGTTTCTTCCACCTAGCCACCTCCAAGGTTGAAGATGGGTGGGGGCCTGGACGTAGTTTCATGAGGAGAGGGGAGAGAGAAACAGATAGAGATAGATAGATAGATATAGAGAGAGAGAGAGAGAGAGAGAGAGAGAGAGAGAGAGTGGCTGTAGATAGTGGAGGATATCTTCAAAAAGTGGGAGAGGGATGTATCAGAATAAGCAGCAGGAGCACAGGAGGAACAGCAGCAGCAGGAGCATAAAGTGTAAAGGCAGAAGATGTGGGGACTAAACTCCCAGAGCAGGGACAGCAGCCACAATTCTGAAAGTGAAGCTAGATCCTGTGCTGCAATTGGAAGAAGAATTGTTTTGGATAAGACAAGCTTTTGCAAGTAAACATTAAATTAATGTCCTTATTTTCTTCTTGTTGGGCATTTACATACATACCACACAATTCTTTTATATATATATATATATATATATATATATATATATATGCAATTATTACTAACATCTTAAGGTGAGATACACCTTGTCATAATGTAATAAATGTAATTATGAAATGTTAGGAGCTAGATATGCAAATACATGAGAATTGTGTGGCATGGATGTAAATCTTGCTATAATCAAATATTTTCCTTGATTTGAAAAGATCGACAAAATCTTAGCTAATAGATTCATAATTTGACATTCACCATGTAGAGACACTTCAATAATAAATGCATGATAAATATGCGTATTATTTTAATTTAATTGTGAAATATTTTAGAAATAATTGAAAATCCATCCATATACCAGTTGTTAATTAGGTCATTTTGTGTCCATCTAAACCTGATTTGAATCAAAAATTGATTTTGACTTGTGAGCGGGTTAGTTGACCTTAATTTTGTTGGGGTTCTGGAACAATATCTTGCGGTGGAGTCCAGTGGTTAGAGTTTAGAGATATTGTCCGGACGAATAATATTTGCATGCGTCACATTTAAATTGTGGGTCTTCTGACTGGCCGTTGGCACGCGGTATTTTATGTCAAAACAATTTAATTTTAATATTTTGAAGAGCAAAAAAAAAAATTAAGGATAATTACGCAGAGAACACCTAAAATATTGATATTTATAAATCAAGCATTTAAGTGATCTTTTAATCATGCCACAATCAAAATATGGGTTGGGATTTATTGTGAATTTTAATGTTTGAGTGAGAATTTGAGAGAGGGGGTAAAAGAGAGTGTTTGATTTGTAAATAGCAATGTTTCGGGTGCCCCTGTATATAATTTGTTGAATCCTAATTTGTTTGGTGAATCACACCCCCCAATGGTCAGATCATAAAAAAGGAGAGAGATAGAGAGAGATAGAGAGAGAGAGAGAGAGAGAGAGAATGAACATTAAAACATTTTGCTATTCTTTTTCTCATAAAATGATTTTCTCTCTTTATAAGAGACAGAATACAATACGTGATATTATATTTCTGCTCTTTCAATGGGGTTGCAATAAAATATTTTAGGTATTTTAAATATGTGAGTCTATTGCTTGGCCATCCTATGATTTGGACGACTGGGCTAGCATGACTTCGGCTCTGTAAGTCCCATTTTGGTGGGCTTGAAGAGTCGGTGCAGTTGGACGACTAGATTTGATTAGCTTTGAGTTTGTAGAACTGGCACGGTCGACTATACTTTATCGATCGGTTGCTTTAGTCTGACTATTGACCCTGGTCCCTTGATAAAGACTTTTTGTGAGCAGAAGTTTGATCACTGTAACTCGTTAGATAGTTCAGTCCTTAATGAGGGAGGTGTTTCGAGACAATTGTGAGGCTTTGTTTGCACTGCCGATTCTTGGTCCCTGATGAGGGATCTCAAAGGTGTCAGTGTGACATCTAGTGATGGTGAGGAATTGAATTCTTTCCTCAGGTTGGATCCGTTAAGAGGTAGGTTAATTCCTTTGCTCAGCTTTCTTGTGCCATTTAAGTTGGGTGCTGATATGCCTATTCAAGTATGATCAACCTAGACTCGGATCATTCCTTTTGTCATTCTCGTGGCTCGATTGGTTTTTATTCTTAGCTTGGATGACTACATCTAATAGGATAAGCGGCGCCCCTTGGTCTTTTGTGGTGGGTCATTCTTTGTGGTACTTGCTTCTTTTTGGGCCATTGGATCTTCCAGAAATTTGTGCTGGCACATTTTCTATGCACAACATCAATATTATGTGATATGATAGAGCTAAACACATCTAACTCTAGAATCCTATCACTTTATTAGGTTTTAAGTGCTTAATCAAAAGACCAAGGATTCAGAGCAATTCTTTTTTTATATACTTTATTGCTTTTCTAGTCGTTGTCACACGCTCGTTAGGCTACTAATTTATTATCACCTTTTTAAAAAAATTTTGTGGTTTGAAGTTGTTTTTCATAATTAGAAATGCTAAATGTGTGGCAACAATTGTTTAATTTTTCAACAAAAGCTTATGCTAAATGTATGACAACTACTCTATAATCATTTTTACAGAGGTTATAGCTGCCTGAAATAGACCTTAAATTTTGCTTAAAAAAGTTAATTAGCTTTTGTCTTTAGTCTGACTTGACTTGCTGACCAATTAATCAAGGCTGAGTCAAATTAAAATTGAATTGAGTCATACCTTTGATTGAAGCAATGTATAGGGTGAGCACTCGAATCCGACCACTACTGATTTTTATTTATATATTTTTTTTCTAATTTTTGCTATGAATTGAAGCACTAAAATAAAGAATGTTTAGATTGTATATGCATGTCTTTAAAAAATAATAATAATAATAACATAGATTTATGCATATTACTAATTTAAATTAATATTTATTAGAAGATAACATTCCTATATATGTATATTAAATAGTCCGGATAATTACATCTAGATCATCCAAAACATTGATATTTACAAATTAATCTCCTAGTTGAATGTTTTGAACTATCAAACTGATGTACTTACCTGTGCCACTATCAGGGTCCATTTGGGGCGGCGGTGTTGTGGTTGTGTGACATCACACTACAGTTTTATCTGTTTGGGTAAACTGCGTTTTGACATCTTTTTTTCAAAAAGCTGGTAATGAAATCTGTTTTTCCCCACCACTCCTAGCTAGGTGAGGTGATAGCTTTCTAACTGCGGTCTGACTTTAAAAAAAAATTTGTAATAGTCATTACGGCTTTTTAAGCATCAGATTATTATTCACCAGCTTCACAACTGTTTTTTAATAAGCTACAGCTGCCTCCCAAACCAATCCTCAAACTATTTATTGATATATAATCGCATCATTCAATAAGTTGATTGTCTGTTGAGATCGTGCAGGACTGTTGAATGTTCGTGGACATATTAATTTAACCCTGCATGGCGTTGACCTTAAAAAATGTGAGTATGTTCTTCGCCGGTCTATACAAAAGGTCAACGCGGCTTTTCGCCATTCCTCACAATTGCGAACGAGGGAGAGATGAAGATCGGTTCTCAATATATAAGCTGTACGACGATTGTGTGTTTTTAAAGTACTTTTTTAATTCATTTTATAAAAGTATTTATTCGGAATATTAAAGGGGCATTTACATACATATCATCCAATTTCTATGTATCTATGTAACTAACATAAAGTTTAGTTTATATATTTATGCATTTTTATGCATCGAAAAAAGTAACTTGCATGGCTTTACAAATCGGACCGGATTGATCGGTTGTACAGTGAACCAGTCATTCAACCGATTTGGTCTAAGCTTAAAATTGCTTTTGTATAGAACCAAGAATTAATGAATCTGTCAGAACCAGATTTGAACCGGTGAACCGGTAAAGAGGTCTGAAAGAACCGTCTCATTTAATTATTGTCCAATTTTAGCTCTTTGATTTTGATCAGATGACTAGAAATATGATATTTAAATTAAAAACAGAGAAAAACATCACGTCTTAAATTTTTTTATGTAGAAAATTATTCAAAATATTCAAAAGTGTTATTTTAAATTAAAATATTAATTTTTGAATTGACAAAAAAATATATAAATATATTATTATTATTATTATTATTCAAATTTTATTTAAATAATTTAAATAATTAATAACTCATCCCGCTCAACCTCCTATTTATTCCCGATTGAATCATTTAACCTTGAACATTTTCTTCTTGAGATTTCATGTCATTTTCATTACCTTGCCAAAACTAACTCATGTTCACGTTAAGCAATTGCCCCCTCTGGAATTAACAATTTATCAATATAAATAATAAAATTTAATATTTTTCTTATGTAATTTACTAATTTTGTCTATATATATATATATGTAAACAGTAAAGTTCATATGTAAATTCTAAAAATTGCGTGATATATATGCAAATCTTGAGAGCCCAAGTCAACGTTGATTTCATAAAAATTGTTTTTTTTTTTTCAAATTTGACCAAAATTAAACTAATGACAGTCCAAACCGAACGCCGTGCAATTTTGGAATAAATTTTTTTAATTTATTGAATTATAATTATAATTATAATTAATTTGATTTTTCGACTTTAAGAGGGGTTTAGTTGGCAATTGAAGGAGTTTCGTACGTCTCCTCCGATTTTGACAAAGATGTCCGCATTTAATGGAGAGATTATGATATAAACTTATTGTTAATGAATTATTAAAATGCATCAATTTAAAGAGATTAGGGGGTTATCATGCATTGCTTTAAGATGAATTAGCTCTAATTTTTAAATAGATTTAATTATTTGAAGATTTGCATACATACCTTTTATTTCTATATATATATATCACAACAATATATAAGGGTGCAAACGAACCAAACACGAACGAACAGAGCCTGTGTTCGTGTTTGGTTCGTTTGAAATTTAGTTTGTTTGAAATAAGCTCGTGTTGTAAATTGTTCGTGAAGTCATTGTTCGTGTTCGTTTCTTAACGAACGAGCCGAACACGAGCTGTTTGCGAACAAAGAGCCAGTTTGACATCCCTAATATTAATATATATAAATAATATATTATATTATTTATATAACTTATATTATATAAATATATAATATCTATATTAGTATATTACTAATATAGCATAGTGATATATTGTTATTATTAATTTATTATATATTATAGTTTATAAAATTTAATTTTTTAAATTTATATATATATATATATAAAGTTATTTTATATTTCGAACAATAATAATTCGAATTCGAACAAATGCATCATTGTTCGTGTTTGGTTCGTTTAACTAACCGAACGAAAAAAAAAAACTTGTTCACGTTCGTCTCGTTACTTATCGAACGAATCGAACACGAACTCATTGACGAACCGAACACAAATTATTCGAAGAACGAGTTTTTTTGACGGCCCTAATTTAAACCAATATCTCTTTTTCAACTTTTAGAATGTGATACGAAGGATTTGATATAAATATAAAAGCACACATGCAAATACATAGAAATTGGGTGGCATACATGCAAATGCTCCTTAATTATTTAATCTTTCTCATTCACTTCAACTAAAGTATGAATTTAATCATTACAACACAAAGTTAGACTCCAACAAACTATATATCATAAGATAACAAAATATTTTATTTACATAATTGAAAATGTCTGCAATTCCTAAAATATATAAAAAACATTATGTTGGTTTGTAATGTACAACCACTATAAATATATATATATATTGTATTTATAGAAGCTCTTAAAAGAAAAGACTTTTCTTCTACGGCTACATTAAGACTAATATATGAGTTTAGTACTATCAGTTTGATATCTAGATCTCCAACTGAGTCAATATATACATCATTATATTACTTTCTAATTTAACATATTTTTCAAGCATGATCATTTATTCATGGGTATTGATACGCCATCAACAAACTGTCGCCATCTAGCATGAATCTCAAGGTAATTTTTTAAGCAAGAAATGTTTAAGGTTAGATTAAAAGTCATCTAGAACTCCGGTTTCTGTAGAATGACTGGCTCGAAGAGACAAATCCAATGATATCAAATTTGGTCTATTTGAGTCAAATCAAGCACAGATCGAATAGTTATTAAACTGTTTTTAGAAGCTTTCAGTGGATAATTGAAAGGTCAAACATATTCCAAATATGATAAGTTCATATCAAATAGAGTTTCTCGGCAAAATAAATCTAGTAAGTCCAAAATCACTCAATTCTATCATCATAAAAAATAAAATATATATGCATGAAGTTTGCATTAGTAGTGACCAATTTAAATAATAATAATAAAAATAAATGAAAACCAAAATTGTTGCACTTAATAATTTAATTAATTTAATTCAATTTTTATCTACCTTAGGCTGAGTCTGTATCAAAAATAAGTACGGGCATGAGTTTCTAGGCAGATGACACATTGAACTATGTGACGGGGACCAGGAGCAGCAACTCATGTTTCGTACATTATATCCGAATTTCAATATTTTTGTATAGACTTAGGACCGGACATATATATGCGGTGTCTGACCACTTTTTTTTGTTTTCCTGTGATATTTTGCCGACCCTACGATGCTTTGGCTTCTTATATATATTTTGAAGTGTTTTTTTTTTTGTATTTGTGTGTGCATGGACTACTTTTATTATTTATTTATGTGCATATGGAATTCCACAAAAATTATAATCTAGACTTAAATGACCCTAAAATTATAATTCTTTCTATTTTAAAAATTCTAATAAAAGATTAATATATATCAAAATTTAGGATTAAATGATTCAAGCTTTTTTAAAACCTGTTTTTTATTTTTTGCATGGCATTCGACCCGGTTATAAAATGGGTTGCATGCATAGACATATACTCAATCATATCTAATAGGGCATTCATGCTTAGAATTGTGGTAGACAATTGCATCATGTTGCATGTCCCAAGAAGGATGCTCCCGTGCTTTTCCAACCCGAGTGGCCCATCATAACTTTTTACATAGGAGGCAGCCGTCTAGTGCGTCTAGGGTGTTAGAAGGCTCCCCGACTCAGACGAGGTGTAAGTCCATTTGTTTGGAGTGTTTCCAGCTTTGTAGTTAAACCTCCCTTCCTCTTTATTTCCTGCCACTTTCGTCAGTATAAGTCCTACCTTTTGGAGCTCTAGCCGATAATCGTAGAAGGGAGTCTTGTTCCTTTGACCATTGTGCTACTGAGATTCCACGTGGATGCCACAATTCACAGATTGCTGGCCTAGGATCTCTAGTCGTGTTGGGTCGACTACCTTCACGACCGGGTATACTCAGAGTCCTAGTAGCTTAGTACGATGAGTCCATGGTATCCTGAATTGGTTGCCTCTACCTTTTAAAACCACTCCTCCTTACCTTTGGCTACCCATGTTGACCCCTTGTCTACTCCTTTAACTTTATTGATATCGTTTTGACAGCCCGAAGCTGACGAACTGTCATCCGTTTGAGACACGACAAATTATTTTCTACCCTTATGGCTTGTATGTGCTTTGACGTATCAGGATAACTCCATCAAAGCAATTTTGGTTATTTCATAGGCTTCATAAGTTGATGAGCCGCTGCCCATTTGGGATGCGAGATATTCACTCTCTGTCTGATGACCTAGCGTGAACTTTGAAGCATCGAGACTTTTCCATATGAAATAACCACCCTTCATGGACTTATTTCCCCAATAATAAAGGCGAAACCCCTTTTATGGAGAATACTCCTCAGTATCCCCCACGATGTAATTAAGCAAGTGGAATGCATCCCCTTTGGAAGTGCTCTTGACTCGAGAACAAAAATATTCTTTTAGTTTTTTAGTTACGGGTGATTTATGTTGAGATTCTCTTCGTGGATGACTTGTTTCGAGTCGTTTTGGTCTGATCTTGTTTAGACATATACTTTCTACCCATCACATGAGGATTACTCATACATAAGTCTTCCGTCTCTTTTCTTTTTATTGTTTGTCTATTTGTCTGTCTTATGTCCCTTTTCTTTTCGATTCCTTTCCTCTTCAAGTCATTTGTATGATTCGGGAGGGGGACTTATTCAAATAAATAAAATATACGACAACATATAAATAAACAAGTTGGTAGCTCAGAGATGCTAAAAAGAACTGAGAAAAATAATTGGCATCTGGTTTAACATCAAGTTGACTTATTCAAAATTTATGAAATGCTTATGATATAACCATGCTAATTATTCTATTCTCATGCATTAAATTCAATTGTGAGATTCGTGTAGCCTACTAAATTGTTTGCTCATTCTTATTGTATTTATACATTTTTTGAGATCAGTAAGGCTGTAGTAGAGTGATGGCATAGTTCTTACAAGTATTGGCATAATTTGTGTTATATATGTATATTTTTACAATTGAGGCACAATATTTTTGACTGGAATTATCGAAGTATGGTGATTATTACATATAAAATATTTTGGATATGAGTTGTTTTGATGTATACATGTATAAAATATGATGCTGAATATCAATTTTTTTATATTATTATTGATGATTTCGTAATTTTATGTAGTTAAATTTTAAAATTATAAGAATTCCTTTCCAAATAGACATTGGGAAAAATTTTGTCATACACATAACTTGGCATGACCTATTACTACATAGATGCAATATTAGTTGGGTCATGATTCATTCGAAACTTATTTAAATACTTTATCAGTTGCTACATGATCTCATATATATCCTATGTCCTTTTACTTGTTATCCCTTTATTTTGCTTACTAACCATTTGCTTAAGTGATTGTAGATACTAGTTTTTTATTTTTAGGTGTTGTCAGTTGTTCTCTTCATTTGAATCAGCCTTTTTTCTAATGCAACTGTCTTATTGGTGCTTATTAACTCTCTTCTTTTTGGTTGTTGTTGTGTCACTTTCCTTTTTTTTCCCTTTTTTTTGTGATTTATGTTGTTTTGTTTTGTGTGTGAGTTTAATCCCCGGTGGGAGGTTCCTTTGGTTTTCCTTTGTGTGACTTTTATTTGGGTTTAGTTGGAGCCCTCCAACATATCTTTTTATCTTTGTTTTGGTGTTAATAAAATTCCATTCGTGGTTCAAAAAAAAAAGGGTCACCATAATGAATTCAACCAACATGATATTTTAAAGAAAAATTGCTAGGCATGTTCCACGAATACTTACGAACCAGGTCCTAGAAAAGCTCATACAACTAGGTTTAAGGCACCGATTTGCTTGACTAGGCCAACCTACTTGCTAAATAAAGAGAGTAATATCCAACATGCTCAAGGAAAATCTCAGTCAATGCGTCTGCCAAGCTTGTTGGATTGATCTAGCCTAGAAAGCTACTCAGTTTATACTATAAGAAAATCAAGCAACTCTTTCACATGACACATCTCTAGCCCGAATTTGATTATGTACTTAGGGCATTTGCCCTTATTTCTTATATTATACAATATCTATCATTTTACAACATGCATAATTCTCACGAGTTAGCATTTTCTTATAGTGTCCGAGACCTCAAACCCTTGACTAGAAATAATAGATTTTGGTGAGAGCCTAAAGTTCCGACTTGACAAACTTTCTCTGGCATTTGGCGTTTAAAAATTTCTCTTATGCTCGAGATTATTGCATTAATGGTGATTTTTTCTTCTTTGTTGTGCATCATTCTTTCCCTTCTTTGCTGTGCATCATTCTTTCCCTTCTTTGCTTTATTTAGGTTATTAAAACCTTACAATAACTAAAAAGAAAAAGATAAGGAAATAATATAACATGTCCTTATAATATGTCTTGTGCATGCAATAATCAATTCAAAATAATATGCATTAAGCATTTTAGAACAAAAAAGATGCATTAGCTAAGTTTTATAAATTATATTCAATAATAATAGTAATTATATTAATTATTTATATGTTTGTGATTGTAGGGTGCTTGCAACCTTGATTTTTTTCTCCTTCTATAATTTTAACATGACATGGTGGATGTGAATGATTATGTGTGAATTAATCCTTTGTTAGAGGATCACAACTTCAAAAAATAGAGTAAGTCTTGAATTACATTGTTAACATCTCAAAAAATAAAAAATGTATATATGAATGAAGTTTACATTGGTAGCGATCAATTAAAATAATAATAATAATAATAAATATTATCCAAAATTGTTAAAATAACTTATATCGCACTAAATAATTTAATTAATTTCATTCAAATTTTATCTATTTACAAAATCATTATCACTTTAATTATGTCCATTAAATTATCACATAAATGTCAAATTTTATAATAAAACATTTAACTCTTTTCTCTTAATTTTATTCTCACTAATTTAATTGTTAAATATGTAAATATAGGAGTTTGATAAATAATCAAATAAAATAGATGTTAAATTTATAAAAATTTATAATTCTAGTGATATTATTAAAATAAATGTGTGTTTGGGGCAGTTGTAGCTTATTAAGAAGCAACAACTGAAGCTGCTGAAGAATAATTTGATGTTGTAATAAACTGCGGTCGCTATTGCAATTTTGTTTTGAAAAAGTTTGATTGTAACTAGAAAGCTGTCACCGCACCTAGTCAGAACTGATATGATTTTTTGAAAATGCTGTCAAAACACAATTTATCCAAACCGACAAAACTTCGGTGCAGTGTCGCACCGTCACCACACCGCTGCCCCAAACAAATCCTAAATTGTGCCACTACTATGAGTTGAAGTCAGAGATAATCTACATACAAGAAGTAAAGAATATTTTTTGCCCCCTAACTCTATCGCACACCTCATTTTACATGCTTTGCACGCCATGTCAATCACATCGAAAATGATTGACAGCTTATCTAATGCAGATATTGTGCTGAAAATCAAGGTTAATGCAGATGGCTCAATATTCGAATGTTATCCCATTAAAAAAACATTTTGTAGTCCAAATAAATGAATGATAGACATACTGACAAATATATAGATATGCCATTTCCAAATAAGAATCATGCACTGGAAACTTGAGTGTGCTTCCAAAGAATAAACTGAATGCCATTTACAAGCATACCACTCAACTCCTATGGATTTACAAATCCAACCCCCACATTTTACTCCTTACATTTATACCACCGCCATGTTAACTTTTAAACAGTGAACTGCACCTCATGAATAAATGAGCTCATATATATGTAAAAATTAAAATTTAGGCGCAAGATATGGGAATGTATGGGAATGAAGTGGTATATGTATGGCTGTCAAAAAAGCTCGTTGTTCACGAACAGTTTATGTTCGGTTCGTCAATGAGTTCGTGTTAGATTCGTTCGATAAGTAAACGAAACGAACGTGAATAATTTTTTTTCGTTCGGTTAGTTAAATGAACCAAACATGAACAGTGGTGCGTTCGTTCGTGTTCGAATCGTTATTGTTCGAAATATAAAATAATTTAAAATAATTATATATAAAAAATTATCACATTTAAAAAAAATTAAATTATATAAATTATAATATATAATAAAATAATAATAATAATATTATTAATATATTATATTAGTAATATACTAATATAGATATTATATATTTATATAATATAAATTAGAAATGTCAAACTGACTCGTCGTTCCCGAACAGCTCGTGTTCGGTTTGTTCATTAAGAAACGAACACGAACAGTGACTTCACGAACAATTTCGAACACGAGCTTATTTCAAACAAACCAAATTTCAAACGAACCGAACACGAACACAAGCTCTGTTCGTTCGTGTTCGGTTCGTTTACACCCCTAGGTATATGTATGTAAAATATTCATTTATATAGGAATATATAGATATTGAATGTATGTGTTTGATCACGCAAACACAGAGAATAGAGAACACTCCATGAGTAGAAAAAAATTGCTCCGCATCAGCAAAACTTCCATGCACGCATCCAATACAGTGTTAACAGGTAGAATGCACATTTAAATATTAGTTTTGCGTTGCAGCCCCTCGACACCATCATCATGGCCACCATTATGGACTCCACGATCAACGTCATGATTCTTCGGAGACCAAACAAAGTCTCCTTTTGGTGAATGTTTTGGTTAAGGAAAGGGAAAGGCTAAGTAAGGAATCTCTTTTACCATGTCTACAAATTCTCACTACATTCCACTCTCATCGTGACCCCACACTTGTCTCTAAAGATCCTATCAAAGCCAAAATTATATTCTCATCCATTGCTTTCTGTGCACCATATAAACCCACATGCATGACATAGGATATAATTTTATTTGTAGGTTTAGTGGTTGCTTTTGCATATATTCTTGCTAACACTTAGGGTTAGGTTTAAAGCTTTTGATATGTCAAAAGATGTTGATTACTTTTACATGCATGAAATTCCATAACTAGCAAGATATGATTCTACATAAAAGGGAATATTTTGTTTATTTTTATTTTTATTTTATTTTTGTCGGTCTCATACTTGTTTCATGCTTGTAATTTAGGCTATTTTTATTTTGTGAAATGTAAGTGAGTGAGTGACTTCATTTTCAGAGTGACGATTTAAAAAGCATGATTGATGGTATTGAGCTTATTTGGTGCCTATTGATGAGAAAATAAAAATAGGAAAATTAGTCAGTTGTCTAGTATAGAGCTAGTGTCGGGAGAACTTTACTTAGGTTAATAATTAACATGGGCATTTACATACGTCCCACCAAATTCTTGTATATTTACATATCTATCACATAAAATCTTTTATAACGTTATCATTGTCGTTGGCGTGCATTTTTTTTATGGACGATGTTCTGCCTTCATTCTGGGAAGCAGTTAGCATTTTGTCTATACAACAGTCGGCCTTTACTCTGGGAAGCTGACTGACTTTGAGTGTGGTAGCCGGTTGGCCGCTGAGCTTGTCTGATCATCATTCTTTGGTGATATCTGGAGATCTTTAGAGATCTTTGGGGAGTTGTTAAAAGAGCTTCACGTTAGTATTTGTGAGCTTGTTGGGGGGTTAGACCTTTGACCGATTGTTGGCGTGGATGTCTGTCACTTGTTGGCCTTGGTGACCCTTAATTTGGACGTCGGACCGGCCTTCAATCAATTAGTTGTTCTTCAATCGATAGCTAGTTGGTCATTTGGCTGACAGTCTTCAGTCAGCCGACTTCCTGAGCACTTGTATCTTTTCATCAGGAAGCCAAAATTTTAAAAGAACAAACATTCTTTCTTCACCAAAAGTTTGTCGGTCTAACGGTTCAAAATTTAGGATGAAAGATGAAAGTTATTGCTTGATAATGTATTTGCTTGCTTATAAAATAATAAAAAAAATGTCTAATATAGAAAATGAAGATTTATATTTTTTAGCAAAATTAAACTGACTTTTCACCAACATGAACTTCGAACAATAGAACTTATGCAACTCATTAGTGGGAGCATGAGATGCTGATGAAGGAATTTCTAGCTGTTGAATAAAAGCCCCACAGCTTTTCAAACAGCAGAATCGAAGGCCTTACCAGCTTTTCCAACAACGGATTACGTGTCATTCGAGAGGCACCCATCCCATGCACATAGTACTTCGGCCACGTGCATCCAACTCAGTGTCACGTGTGTGGTTCCCACCATCAAAATGTTATGGCTAGTATTATTGATAAGAAAAATAAACTTATATTTATATAAAAGTAAATCACGTAGAAGGTCCCTAAAAATTTCCAAAGAACATCAAAGAATGATGATCAGACAAGATGATCTACCGCCCTAAAGCCGACCAGTTAATACACTTAAAGCAGGCCAATTTTTCAGAGTGAAGGTTGACCGATGTCTAGGCAAAAAACCAATCGCCTTTCTAAAGCAAAGGCCGACCAACATCTATACCAAAATGCACGTCAAAAGACAATAATCATCTGTAGCACTCTTATAAAAGCCGTGACAAACATGTAATTTTTGTCTTTTGTTCATTTATATTTTATAAATAGGGGAATCATATCATGAATTAGGGGCTTTTAGCCTCTTGACTTTTGGCCTTTTAGGCTCTTGACTCTTTTTCTCTAGATCCATTCTCCTGTAGAGAGAACTCTCTTCCACTCTGTCTTGTAAACGACACTTAAAAAGATATAAAATGGATCACAGAGCCCGAGAATACCCCAGTTTTTGTTCAGACTTTCCCATAATCACCTGTAACACTTATTACAGTTTTTTTTTTCCTCCACTCCTTCTCATATATGACGTTCCTTGTTAGGACGTAGCTTTATGTTCGGCTTAATCGCCGACAATCATTTTTATTAGTAAAATTTTTGTTCCCACTTTCCTGTAATTTTTTTCCATTTATGAGATTTTTCACATAAATTCTGTGTGTTTGTGTGATCAACCTTACTGGATGCCAATAAGAGTTCATTTGCAATGCCACCTAGAGACAACTATGGCAAAGTTGATGCCAAAGCCTTAGAAAAACTTGACAAGATGGATGAGATGTAAATAAAACTTTCTAAATGAGTGCTGAAATGATCCACCGCAATCATTTATAAATAGATAATAGACGGACATAATTAATCAGTGATAAATAATTATCACTAAAATTACAGTCATAATGATAACTCCTTTAAATTCTTTGATTAAATATCAACTATCAATTGCATTCATTAGAAAAAATAAATAAATAATTTTATCATCACGCTTGTGAAATTACAACAATTTGCTATGCATTTATACATCATGTCTTAAATAAATAAGTTTTTGAAATTACATATCTAACCCATAAATATTGCTTTTTTTACATGCACCACCTTATCTATATATAAAAGATATATTCCACTTTTTAAAAATGATATAAAGTTTAAGTATTAGATATGTAAATACATAAGAATAGGGCGGTATCATGGTATGTTAGCAAGTTCAATAAGTTCATAAGGATTGTCATTGTATAATCATTCATCAACAGATGATGCTTCCCATATTGGGTAAAAATACAAAGCTATAGCTGCGGAAATAGGAATAATGACACCTGAGATAATATTATTTTCATAAAATAAAGACCTAGAAATAAGTTCATGAATACCATCAATATCGATTAGAGGGGCAGCAATGAAGACAATGATAAATACAGATATTGCAGTCAATAAAGTAGGGATCATTAAAACACCAAATCATCCGATGTACGTACGGTTTTCAGTACTGATAATCCAGTTGCTGCCGCTATTTTTTTATATAAAATAAAATTATTATAGTCTCCCAATTAATAATCTCATTCATTTTCTTAAAATGTGACAATAAATTAAATTTATGGCCAACTAAAGAAGGGGCATAAATGATATATGCATAATTCCTATATGTATCACATTTAATTTATATTTTTTAAATAATTAACTAAAGTTAAAGGCTACGAAAAAAAAATAATCAAAAAAACCATTATGATCTTGAACATGAATGCCATACAAAGTATAGAATGGGCCCTACTTGCTAATAAGTTTCCACTTTGGTCTAAAAGAGGGGTCAAGTTCTTAAGTGCTTTGTTTGGAAAAGGAACACTGCTTCTCACTGAAACAGCAGCCAAGAGATATAGTGCTTTCTTGTATAAGTCTAGAAAAAGGAACTAGCTAATGGCCAGCAGAATACTTTTGTTCTAAAGTAGAGAAAGATAAATTTTTTTTTTCTAAGTACTTAGATATCTGCCTGAGGTCCCCTCCTTTTCTGAGTGTTATGAAGTGGCCAATGGCAGTGGGACATGAATAAATTTATCCTCCACCAATAAAGGGGGTAGAGACCAAATCAAACAAAAGAATGGCACTGTGTATGGGATTTTAGCTTCATTATTTCACATATTCTGAGTTCATTGGCATGATTTTGTCAAACTCTACTAGCATAAATAGTTTTTATATGCATGTATGTATGTATATATATATATATATATATATATATATATATATATGTGTGTGTGTGTGTGTGTGTGTGTGTGTGTACGTAAAATAAAAATATATATTCTCTAAGAGGGACGACCCATAACTGGGATGACCGCAGCCTGGACCCATTACCTGGACGATTCATAGCCTGCAGAACAACCTGCAGCTTGGGTGACCTGTGTTCTTGACAACCCGTGGCCTAGCCGACCAACAACCTGGACGACCTACAATCTAAACAAGCTGGGAAGACTCGCAACATAGACAACCAGCAGCCTTGACGACAAGCTCATACAGATAAAATATAAAAAATACCCTTATAAAACTCAGATTTTGTGCCCTCTCTCCTAAAACAGAGGATCATTTTATGAGTAAGACATGTCTGAGAGGCCTGGAAAGACCACAATTATTCATATTATTGTTCAGTATTGTGCACCTCTCTCTCTCTCTCTCTCTCTCTCTCTCTCTCTCTCTCTCTCTCTCTCTCTCTCTCTCTCTCTCTCTCTCTCTCTCTCTCTCTCTCTCTCTCTCTCTCTCTCTCTCTCTCTCCCCCTTCATCTTATGCTCTACTCCTTGGGTGTGCTTCAGAACTAAGTCAGGAGTCAATTTTATAAAAGGTGCAGTGAGCGTGAATCAAGCCACCAATAAAAAGTAGCACAAAGAGAAGAACCGAGGATTAAGCTCGACTTGGTCAGCTCCAGTTCCGCTAGACCAGGTCACAAGCTTAGATGACCCTGTTTGGACAACCGACTCAACCTGAATGACCCACCCAGTTTGGACGATCAAACCAACCTCGATGACCGACCATGTTTAGCCTACTGAGTTGACTCTGCCAACACTCAACCGCCTGCATTAGGCTAAAAAATAGCTGTAAAAAAAAAAGTTTAGCAATGATACTTTAAGGAAAATTTTTCAAACCCCTCCTTATTTTTTCATTAAGTTTTTTTCTTTAATATGCATATAAAGAGCTTGCCATAAACACTCAGGGAACTTGTCTCTCACAAGCAAGTTTCCAAAAACTAAGGGGGAAGTGGTCTACATTATTTGAACTTTACTAGACTGTCTGACCCACAATGCCCTAGTATTGATAAGAATTTACGTCTCCAAACTCGACACAAGTCAAGCTCTAGAGGTGGTTTCTTATCCATTAGTGATAAGATCTACGGTGAGTAGTTTGCAAATCACATCAACAACGAGTCTCTATGGTTACTCCCACAAACTTTATGACAATATTCGCTAAATATGTTTGGAGTAAGTTGCGGTCTGTCCAAAGTGACACCCTAATAAAACAACCGAGACAATGTTGTTGTAAGACCTGGGTTAAGTGATGGCATCTCAAACTCAATCCATCGACTTTTTTAGCCCCATTTAGTTTCTTTAGAACATCTTCCAAAATCACCACTCATTTTGTTATTTTCATTTTTATAATTCTTTTATTTATTTTAGCAGTTTTCTTTCAAAGATATTATGAGAATCAAGAAACTAAATATTTATAATAAAAATACGTCAAGGAAAAATCTCTCAGAGGGATACCTTGTAGCCGAGAGATTATCAGCTTGGATGACTCACAACATAGACGACCAACAACCTTGATGACCTGCAGCCCAGACGACCAGCAGCCTGAACTACTTGCAACCTGGACGACCTATGCCCTGTACGATCCGCAGCCTAAATGACCAACAGTCTGGACGGCCAACACTCTAGAAGACTTGCAACCTGGACGATAAGCTCATGCATGTAAAATATCGAAAATACCATTGTAACGCCCTATCAAATTATGGGCAAACATGTAACTTCAGATATTGGACCATGTCCCCCTATAGATAGAAGACATTTTATGAATAAAACAGGTCTGAGAGGCCCGGGAAGACCCCCAATTGCCCCATATTACTGTTCATTACTGTACACTTTCAGCCCCCCTCTGTCTCTCTCTCATGTCTTATACTCTATTTCTTGAATATGATTTACAGAGAAATTCAGATTCAACACTGTATATATATGCATTTTTTATCTAGTTGAAAGTTGAAATACGTTAGAACAGCTCCATCCATCTAGAGGCTTAAGAAAAGAAGTGTTTTTCAATGAAAAATTATAAGTTTATTTATCTATGGGAAACTTATCTGCATGTCACACAATTCTTATACATTTACATATCTAACTCCTAAAATTTTTTATTTATGTTGATAATACTTTAATGTCAAAAACCTTTACCTGAAAAAAATTGCCTTTAAAAAATTAAAAATAGTGGTATTTTTTAGGGTAATAATAAATAATTAAGTTCTATGTACATAGATATGAAAGTTTGTGTAGATATATAAATACATGATAATTGTGTAATATGAATAGTGGATGAGACATTTAAACAATTATGAATTTGTTGAACTTTATAAAAACATCAATGATCATGTCAGACAACACAACACATTATTGCTACCAAAAATATAATTCTTAAATCTGAAATTTATGAACTTAAGAGAAGAATACAAAATGCTTTTAAATATTTAGAAAACCCACAAATACTTAGAAAAAAAATTACATTATGTGGCATATTAAAATGATTCTGAAATGTTTTTGGCATGTTAAAATTGAAAAAAAATTTGCATATTAAAATGATTCATTAAAAATTTAGATTTCGAAGTGAATTTTTATTTTGACAATGAAAATTATTCTTCGCGATGGAGGAAACAACAAACACTTTTACGTCATATGAAACAGAAAATTATTGTTTGCTTGTCGGAAGATACTTGAATTACAAAATTTTTTATAAGAGAGAGAAAGAGAGAGATAAAGATCCTCTCGGGGAGAGAGACCCCAACCTCCTCTTGACTTCCCTTTTATACACGAGAGAGAAAAAGTAAAAATATAATAAAAAATGAGATACATTTCGTACTATATAGTGCCATTTTCCTGTGATGTTATGAAAAGACTGTGATGTCGGTGTCAGGCAGTGTCGACACGACTCACTTCCCTGGTGTTCGGACGGAGAGACCAAGACATTGATGTCAGGTGACACTTTTAATGATATATTAAGAGATGTTCTTGTTAGCCAGGATGACCTACTATGATAGCTGTCTCCACATAAGTGGGCTAGGCCGTCATTGCAAGATGAATGGATACTACCATTTCGGCAAGTGGGCTCAATTCAGTCACTTCGACGGGTGGGCTCGACTCAACCACTTTACCAGGCAAGCTCGACTCAGTCACTTCAACATGTGGGCTTGATTCACCTATTTTGACAGGTGGGATCGATTCAGAAAATAAGTAAAACAAAAAATTCTTATATAACTATATTTCTGTGGACATTAATGAAATTCTTATAGAAAATTCTATTGTAAGAAATATATGAGATAATGATATATACCACATACATAATTCCTATGTATTTACATTTCTAAAACCGGCAAAATTTCAATATTTACATGCATAGAATTCAAATCTTTAATATCATATTAAAAATATCACTATCATCTACGTTTAAAATGTTAAATACATAATGTCATGCAAAAAGTGTTATAAATATAATTATAATTAAGATAATCATATTTGAGTATGAAAACTAGTGGGCTGTTAGGCTTCTCCTAGAATAAACAGCTTGCTTCAATTCCTTTCTTAGCCTGTATTTGTTTGGTGCATGCATATTAAGAAACTTGTAAACTTGAACAGCATGGTCGGCAGAAGGCAGAAGGCAGAAGGCAGAAGGCAGAAGCAAATTATCTTCTAATTTCTCAAATACTTATCGTGAACTACCTACTTTCATGCCCATTTTCAATTTCAAACCGCCACGGCTATTATTTTAATTTGCTGGCCTCAATCATGGAGCATTATTTTATACATAAAAATATATGATTTAATGTGCTGAAATATGTGGCATATTTGTTGGAAATAAAGAGAAAAATTTTCATGTGCTGGCTTCAAGCACTCACTCACCTGGGGTTTAGTGCCGAGTAATCCGACCTGTTGGTTGGCATCAATGGTATAATACCCCTCAAGTCAGGGGTTTGAATCCCCTCTGGCACGGTTGACCTTAAGGAAGCGATACTTAAATTGTTATACACATTAGGGGTGGCTGGAGGCTTGTATAATAACCTCTGGTCATTCCTCTCCTCTTTCCTCTCTTTCCTCTCTTTATGTATCGTGTTAGAAGATCCATAACGATAGAATGATTATTTAGCGTCTTAATATTATATGAAAATTCAGTACACACTAAGGTAATTAAAGTGGCAAGTAGAGATGACGGAAGATTTTATTTGAAAAATATTTGAAAAGAGATAAACTCACGGAGTCTAGCCCAGTTAAAATAATCCAATATATAATTTTGAGTGCATGGATCAATTTTTCTCCAGAATTAGGGAAAATGGAGTTACAAAGTTGATATATAATGACAGCTCACTAATAGAATCTATAATGTGGTCAATGGTCATGAAGGCAGCGACCTACCTTGAATGTTATAGACAGTGGTTGCAGTGTCAGCTTATTGTAAAGCTCGTAGTTACAAGCCATGGTCGTAGTTGATCATAAAGGATGTAAATTATTGCTTCAGGAGCATCGTCTAGTCATAGGGTCCGTATTAGGAAGTTATGAGAACTATGAGTCGCATGAGTTGTGATAACATTTTAAGGTCGTTGAGGCCGGAGTTGAGAGGTGCACAAGATTTACTAATGTTTGTAAGTCGTAAAGGCCAGATTTGAGAGCTACTTGAGCAAGGATAATGTTATATAACCCAAAAAATATTTAGGATATATAACCCTAAAAAATATTTTGAGGACCACAACATTATCCTAAATATGAAAATTTAAAATATTATATATAACCCTATATATATATATTCTTGCATTTGCACCATATTTAGGGTACATTGTTGCACCATTTTTTGGGTGACATTTTTACACAATATTCATGTTGTGATATTACACCATCGTTAGGATACATCACTATACCGTCTTCGGGGTACAATGTTGCACCATTTTTGTGGTGGTGCTTTACAACATATTCAAAATATGTTGTTGCACCATCTTCAAGGATTGTTGCTGCACAGTTTTTAGGGTGCATTAATGCATTGTCTTTGAGATGCGTTGTTACACTGTCTTTGGAGTGGTGTCATTACATCAACTTCGGGGTGCGTCACTACACTTTCTTTGGCGTGCGTTTTTACACCGTCAGGTAGTATTGTTGCACCATCTTCTGGATATGCTAATGCATCGTTTGGTGCTTCGTTACTTCACAACGTATGGTGGAATTCCACGACACACTTTGTAGTTGGTGAGTTCCCTCTTCTCCCGATCATTCTCCATATTCAAGCTCTAGGTACCCACTTCAGAGGAGGGTAGGAGAGGCATCCCTACAAATAAGAAAGAAATCTATACCGCTCCATTGAATGATCCAGATATATTTTTCTCGATTAAACGACATTTTATGATTATTTGAGTGCTTTGATGATATTAGAATTGAGTGAACTTAGGCTTACTGGATTTATCTTGTCAAGATGCTCAATTTTACTATAGGCCTATCAGATTTGGAATACATTTGACCTTCCAATTAGGAGTTGAAAACTTTTAAAAGTGGCTTGACAACTTTGATCTAGACTTGATTTGACTCGGATTATGCCAACTTTGGTGTCATTGATCTAATTCATCGAGTTGGTCAATTTTATTATAAGTTTGCTGGAATTGGAGTTCTGAAAGATTTTTTATTGAAGTTTGAGCGTTCCTACTAAAAAATTACCTCGGGATTCATACCACACCTCGAGATTCATGACAGGTGATGGATATATATATATTATATATATATATATATAGGGTTATATATTATTTTAAATAAGTGTAATGTTCAATACTTACTTTTGGGGTACTGATTAGATGTCTGTCTGATGGTTGGACAATTTCTCCGGCAATGAAAGGTCCAATAATTTTTTTTTTATCTTGGTAGTTATGTTATCCAATCAACTAAAAAGTTTAAACTATAATATGTTACTTGTTTCATAAAATTCAGACATAACATGATGAACTTGAGCTATATTCATTTTCTAAAGTAGTAGATTGCATTATTGCTAACATTTTTTTAAGTGTGAGTTTAATTGCCTTTGATAGCACTTTCCTTAATTACTTTTTCAAGAGAAGGACTTTTAATGAGATGTCTATAGAAGTTTGTGATTAATGATGACTATTTAGCTATTCAAGTTAAAATTTTAAATAAAATTTATAGCTAGATTGATTCATCAATTATATTGTTTTAGTCAAATTTTATGACTATATATCTATAAAAGCATATTGTCTTTAATCATAAAAAATAGCTAAACTGCGAAGTATAGTTGGTAGAGACTTATCTCTCCAGTTTTAATACCCACCTTCAAGCTGCATAACAACCAAAAATAACTCAACAAGCCAAAAAAAAATCATAAAACTAATTGAGTTATACAACAAAAATCTAATATTTGATTATATTTATAATCACACATGATTTTTTATCTCATAAAAACAAATTTGATTTGTGAATCAAACTAACCATAAGTAGTGAAGTTATTGGCAACGTTCAATGATCATAGCTTCATCCATGGAAAATTAAAGCTTTGTCACTTTCTAGAATTATGCATAGGAGATCTTCTCCAAGATCTCATCTTTATATTGTTGTGGTCCTCTTTTTTGACTTCTTTTTCAAAGGTTTGGTTTTGAAAGAAGAGCAAATAGTAAATAATACTCTAAGGGAAAAACTAGGCATGTAGCCTACACATTCATAATGAATAGGCTAGCTAGAAATATTTCTTTCTAATTAAAGAAGCAATTGAGTCAACATAAGCAAAAGACACTTATTTCTTCACCAATATTAACTCTTCTATGACAAAATTCATTTTTTTATAAGAGTCCTAAAATCTTTGAAAGAAATCACAATCAACTTCTACCAAATATTGTTACCTATTACAACTTTTAAATATAGTTATAACATGCAAGGCCTAGAAACTCTATTTTTTTTATATATTTTTGAAAATTCTATATTACGTAGAAAAAAAATTCATTGACTTGGTGTCACATCAATTGTTTATATAGAAGTTTCGGAAGATTTACATATACACCAATCAATTCCTATTTATTTATATATCCAGCTAACCCCGAAATTTTAATTTTCAGATACAAGCCACCTTATACATGCATGGAAAAAACTCATATTTCACTTTTTAAAAATCATACTAGTTATATTTCTTATGTGATGCAAATATTTCGCTAGTAGAAACGTCAGAAGACACGTAAATACATAGAAATTGGGTGCCATGTACCAAAATACTCCAAAAGTTTGTGATACTTTTTTGTTTGCATCTTGAAAAATAAACTCCTCAATCTAATTATAGAATATATCATTAAAAAAACCACTTGAAAATTCTGATTTATTTCATAGACGAATAATATTATATTGGGGTTATTCCCTTTATTTATTTATTGGCATGCAAAAGACAAGGAGTAAGGTGCAAAATACAAATAATTTAATAATAATAATAATAATAAGATAATGATTTTGGCAATATAAATTTGAACAAAAAGAGAAAAAGAAAATGCCTTGCACACCAATAATGCAGCCTCTTTTGTTTCATAGATAATGATCTTGGCAATGTAAATTTGAACAAAAAGAGAAAAAGAAAATGTCTTGCACACCAATAATGCAGCCTCTTTTGTTTCATAGTACAATTGCATTGAGATAAGATTGAGCCATGAGTTGAGCAGTCATAGTGCGACAAGAATAGTGCCGATTGAATTGGATAAAATATTTTACACTTAACGTTCCTATCAGCTTTGCATTTAAAAATATTGTTGCTATAGTGCAAAAATTATTTTGCAACTAAGAAGGCTTTGTTGATTCATAGCTTCATATGGGTGCTAGTTTTATGAATAGTAATGTTTCTAGCGAGATGTATGTAATTATAGCTTTTTTTGAGGGGTGATGTGCATCTAAG
Source organism: Phalaenopsis equestris (assembly GCF_001263595.1). Classification (NCBI taxonomy): domain Eukaryota; kingdom Viridiplantae; phylum Streptophyta; class Magnoliopsida; order Asparagales; family Orchidaceae; genus Phalaenopsis; species Phalaenopsis equestris. Next base: position 9,679,897 of record NW_018164444.1, read on the forward strand.
TGCTAACGGTTCCATTATGAATTGGTTCATCGGTCTTAAATTGACTTAGTGTGTTGATTGATTTAAGAAGTGGTTTGAAAAGATCTTTATTTGAGCTTTTATGGCTTCTCCTTCAAATGAGCTATAATGTTATTTGTTATTGTTGTTGTATGCTAAGAAATTCACGGTGATATCGAGATATTTAATGCTTTGGTGGTGTATGAAGATAAATCACGTGCATAGATTAAAAAATGTAGTGGAAGATTTTAAGGTTTTTTCACGCACATAATAAAAGGTAAGTAGCAGAAGATTTCAAGATTTTTTTTCCGTGAAAAAAATCTACGGAAAAAATCTTTGAAAGATAACAAACCACAAAGTCTAACCTAAGCAAAGTAAATTCACTTTAGAATTGCAAGTACATTGGTCTACACTTCCCCTAAATTAGAGAAGATCGAATTGCAAAATTCATAATCACAGATGTACAACGGTAGTTTAGCTAGAATAGTCATAATTGAATTACAACAAATATGATTATTGGTTGTAATAACAACAGTTAGTCTTAAAAGTCGTAGTTGGTTGTTTCAAAAATAGTAGTTGGTCATAAAAACTGCAGTCCGTGGCTGCAATAGCGGCGACATAGAGGTTGTAATTGAAGACTATAATAATAGTAGTTAGTCATTAATACCATAATTAGTTGATACAAGGTAGTAGTTGATCATAAATGTTGCAATTGAAAGCTATGATAATGACAATTGGTCATAGAGGTCGTACTTGGAGGCTGTAATAATAGTGTTAGATACAAAAGTCTTAATTAGTTGTTGTAAATGCTATAGATGATCATAAAGAGTGTGGTTAGAAGCTGTAATAACATCAGTTGGCCACATAGGTTGTAGTTAAAAATTGTAACAATTGTAGTTAGCCACATAGGTCATAGTTGGTGTTTGCAATATCATCACTTAACCATTGAGGTTGTAGTTGGTGACTGTAATGACATCATTTGGCCACAAAGGACGTTGTTGCCTTCTCTCAGAGAGAACAATGTTATAATTTTACAATGAACACTACACTTGCTTCCATACAACTTGAAGGAAAATACAGATGTTAGGAATGATTTTTGTATTCTGGCTACAAAGGTTTTACACAGTGGTTTCATGTGGTCACTGGTCGACGACAACAAGTGTGAAAACTGGTAGTGATCGACCGTGGTCAGTAGCTATGAAAGCCAGAAGTTTTCACTGGGTATTCAAAACGTTTATTATTCTTTACAACCATATTTGAGATACGTTGTTTGCAGGCAAGGGTCATCGTTGACTGGAGGCTGATGGAAAAAAAACAATGACAACTAGTTGTGGTCGGTGGCTACGAGTTAGAAGTTATCGTCATGTCAGTACAGTTGTTATCCATTACTGTCGTATTTTGAAGCATAGGTTGCTGACGGTCGGCGATGATGACCGAGGGCGGCCAACGGTGGTCGGTAGCTACAGAGGTTGAATCTTACCACTGGGTCTTTAGTCCAGAATGAACTTTAGAATTTATAGGTTATTTTGATTGTCTTAGATCTCAGAGTTTACTAATCTTAAACCTCAGAGTTTAACAATCTTAGACTCATTGGATTTCTTTCTTCGTAATACATAATTTCACTATAAATATGTCAAATTTGGATTGATGATCCAAAGCCTCAAAATGTGCTTCAATGACTGGATCCTAACATGCTGGACCTAGATTAAACCAACTTTGATATCATTGAGTTCAGCTTGTCAATCGGTCAATTTAACTATAAAGTTCGTAAAGTCAGGGAAGATTACTTTTTAAAAAATACATCGAAATTCATGTGGGATAAAATTTGTTGGCGTCACATCAATATTTTTTTATGAGAAGAAAAGACTATTTAGCGTCAAAATTTATGTAGAGAACTTGAATCTTCATATTCTTTGTTTGATTCATGTTTAAACTATATTCAAACTTTGCAAGGGCTTTCTTCGATTCGTTTGGTCGACCAAGATTTAATTATGATCTTAAGCTTACTTACAATATGACTCAAACTTTGTTCAAACTCATGTCATCTAAACCTTTTAATAAGCAATGCGAGACAAAAAGAAGTGATATTTTAATCCAAAATAAAATTTAAGCTCATTTGCCCATCTCCAATTTTGGCTATTATAACGTATTTAGGATAATTATTCATATATATATATATATATAGATATGGAACATTAATGGAAGAATCAAGGCTCCTCCATTGCTCCTCCGCAATCTATTTCCACTGAACCAGCAGGCACCCCGACCCCCCCATCCCCTGCTCGAAACCCGTCAGGTCTCGGTTGGATCCATTCACCTAACCACTCGAGTACCACCCTCATATAACATCAGTCACCTGGGGTGGAATCGAACCCTAGTCCAGAGGGGACTTACAACATCGAAACCTATGATCTACCAACTTAGCTACATATATATGTGTATGTGTGTGGGTGTGCAATTGGTGTCTTATTGGTTGGCAGCTTCGGCGTAAGTCCCCTCTGTCTCGGGTTTGAATCAATTTGGGTCAAATTAGCATATATGTGGTGGACAGACACGTGTTGTCGTTCATCTTCAATATATATATATATATATATATAAGAACGTAAGTCCCCTCTTGTGAACACACATGGAGAGTTAGAGCCGAGTGAACGAGAAATAATACGTACCAAGAGTTACTGTGAAGATAACTTAGGAAGTCCCAATGGTTTGCCTCTCTTTGTTGGTCATTTTTTTTATTTATAATAACATTTTTTGTACAATTATAGAGAGGAGGGAACAACTGTGGAAACTGTTTTTAATGTAATTAATGCTTTGATTAATTATACGAATCTCATTTCATATTTGTTTTACAATTTGAATTTTGATATGACCGTAATTGGTTGATCAATTCGCTAAAATGCGATCGACTGTGACGATTGACTAAGTGGCGACCGTTCCTTGTGTTTCGTCGACCAAAATGTTCAGTCGAACAACAATCTCGTCCGCCGAGGCAAAAGCAGGTTGTTCATCCAATCACGATCAGGGGGTTTCTACCAACACTTCGGTCGGTCGGTTGGTCGGTCGGTCGACTGATGAGTCAATTCATTTTTATCGGGTGAACCGTAACTCACTTCTTGCTTTGACTCAAGCCTTACAGGGCATGCGTCTCGTCTATCAAGTTGGTTCGTCGCCTCAGCCAGATACCCCTATTTGCAAGGTCTTAGACGGATCTTGTCGCTGCCTGTGTGAGTTATCAGATGAGACCTGCCACTAGGATTAATTATGCCTCACCCTCGCTATCGGGCGAGGAACCATCTCTAGGGTCTTTGACTTGTCCTAGGTTTAGAGAAGCAACTTCACTCACTTAGCGGTGACTTGCCGATCGATTGTTTATATATTTTCCTTCTTTTTCCTATTCATAAATATACACTTTAGGGGGATTTGCAAACATAACAACCAAAACTATAAGTATTTTATGCTTCGCACCCAAACTTCAGTATTTACATGTTCAACACTGTAAACTTTCAAATAAAACAAAATTAACACCCCATCTTCAAAATCATAACTCTGACAGATTCAAGACTAGATTCTTTCGAGAAAGTTATCGGAGTTCGCGACGTTGATGATGTCCTAATATGCCATAGAAGGCAACGACAAAATTGTGACGAACCGATTTCGAGTCTTTAAATTAATCTTTCTGTAGATTTTAAGTTTTTTACCCATCCCCTCTTCATTTCTTTTCGCTCTCACCGCAGCTGGAGAATACACCGACGGCGTTGTCCTACAAAACCCGACGAGACTTTGCCGTGTCAACTAGATTTCTTTACACACAAATAATAAATTTTGAGTGTGAGACATATAAATTCTCTAATTTTGGGTTCTATGTATCTAAACCCCCTTTCTTTTTATTATGTTCAAAGATGTCTTATAGATTTGGTAGAAAAGAGATGGTGATTCTTAAGCTTATCAAACAATCATTGACAATCAAATTTCCATATCCTACCGACTAAGTTGACTATGGATGGCATTATTTGCCAAAATATTGAGCTGAAAATATTAAACAAATTTTAATGATATATGGTAATTATATAATGGCATGTGAAATTTCAATGGTCAATCACTGATTTTAATTGGCATCATTCAAAGTTGGTGTTTGGTTTTCATTAAAAAGATTAAAATTATATTAAGAGTTGACAAAATAAAAAATAAATGGATGAATATTATCTAAGTTTTAAATTTCAAAATTATTATAAATATAATTATTAAATAAAATTATAGTTAATATTAAATTTTTATTCAGTATTTAAAGCTTGGAGAGGCAAAAATTTAATATAATATATGATATTGAAAGGTAAACTAATAGTTTAGAGATGATAAGTGCCTCCCCTAATTATGTGTTGCACTACCATAATTATATGTGTAAAAATATATTCAATTAATAAATAATCACACAGATTTTTAAAATTATGAAAGAGGCAAAAATATTTTTTTGAAGATATTTGAAAGTTTATTCCCCATCATTCAAAAAATATAATAAATTTTAAATAAGATAAATAAGAAAAAACTCATTATTTGAGCTAAAAATTTTGGGATAATTTTCTATCTGTTTTATGTTTTAGATTTTCAACACAACTCTATTTGGGAAACTGTTTTCTTACATATTTCTAGAAGTTTTTGTGATGAAACGTTATTTTTTTAATTTACCCAGCTGAAATATAATGACTATAAGAAAAATAACTGCCTGATTTTTTAAAAATAATACACATTTATACTTCCCAATGTAAGTTATTTTCACAATCATAATCTTACAATTATATTTAAAAAAAATTAGGGCCATCTCAAATAGGCCTTAACTTAGTTAGTGGACAAAGCCGATTCGGGTGTATGAAACGACTGGGCCGGTATAATGGGCTGGGCCCAGAAGCCTTGTGGAGGGATTCTAAAGTAGCCCACCGTCCTTTCCCAAGCAGCTCCAGTCACCTCAGCATTAGCATTCGCCTTCTGCCCGGAAAACAGCCCTAGCCTCGTTGGAAAGCAGAATGAGAGTCCTTACGACACTCTATGGTATCTCTTCTCATCTTCTACGGGCTGTTTTCCACAAGGGTTCCACCTTCGATAAACCTGCTCTTACTTCCCTCTGTTCTACCCTCCAGGTGCTTGCATTTTACTTGTTCGCTATGTTGTATTGTTTCTTGCTTCTTAACTTGTCTTCAATTGTTTCTTTGCAGTCCTTAGTTAGAGATTAAGCGCTGTAATGCATCATTGTGTCTACTTTGCTTTCTTTACGGCGACATTGTTGTTTTTAGTCATTGGTTCTTTTACTTTATCCTTTCGAAGCTTATATTGGCAAAAATTTTCTCCATTTTGCTGTGTTTTGTTTTCCTCTTTACTAATGTTTTGCTTTTTTTTCCCTGATTTTTCTTGGATCTATAGCTTACTGAGAGGGAATATGCGTCGTCGTTTCGGGTAATCGGACGTTGCCTGTCATCATCGTCAATAGGTAAAGTAGTTACGGGCAGCTCATTGGTTATGTTTATAGTAACCTATTTGATTCGTAGTCTTTATGCATGTCAGCATGTATATGTGTGCTGCTTAGCCATTGTTTTAGAGTTCGTCAGTGGAATGGCTACTAAGATTATTTGCTTGATTTAGTTATGGCAACCACTCACTACCTAATCTTGTGTTTTCAACATCAATGTGGTTTAAATTTCAGACGAATTCTTAAAAATGCTTTGCGTTTTTATAGTACATTTACAAATTTTTCATACCATTCTTCTGTTAAAGTTACAAGGCTGACAAAAGTATTATATCCAAGGGAAATTTACATACATAGCACCAAATTCTTATGTATTTACATATATCACATCTAGACATTCATTTTTACATACAAACCACTTCAGTGCTTTAAAACTATGCATGAAAAAATGTATTTGACTTTTTAAATGCAGTAATAGTGTTATTTTTGCCTTGATATTATAAAGCTGAGGCTATTTTTGTAAATTAAAGTTTATGTGTGGGATATGTAAATAGATAAGAATTGTGTGTTATGTAAATGCCCCTAAATCCAAACGGTGCATAATTTTCTCCATAAGTATTTAAAGTAATTAGCAAATGACTTACAAGTCATTAATTTTACTTTGAACTTACTTGCCTAACTCTCGACAACTTGTAAGGTTAAATTATCTTTAGCAAGTGCTTCATTGCTTACAAATGTTTCAAGTCTTTTAATTTTTAATTTTTTAATTTTTTTTCTTTTCAGTCTCATGATTATTAAAATGTGTGAACGCTTTAGATATCTCAGGTCTATTGTTCAAAGTGATGGTGATATAAATGCGGATGTTATTAGTAGAATTCAAGTTGGTTGGTTGAAGTGGAGGAATGCTTCGGGCCTATTGTGTGATAGAAAAGTACTGCTTAGACTGAAAGGAAAATTTTATAAGATGGTGGTGAGACCTGCAAAAATGTTGGCCTAAATGCTGGCATTTAAAAGAGAAGCATAGAACTAAGTTAAGTGTTTTCAACATGAGAATGCTTAGGTGGATGAGTGGTTGTACACTTAGAAACAAATTGCAAAATGAATATATTCGTGATAGGGTTGGTGTAGCTCTAGTAATAGACAAAATTAGAGAGAGTCGTCTTAGATGGTTTGGTCACATTAAACGCCGACCATTTGATGATCCGATTAGGAGAGTATTAGGAGAATGATCCGATTAGGAGAGTAGATGTTTTAGATTCGACTTATGTTAAAAAAGACAATGGTAGACCTAGGAAGATTTGGGCTTATTGTATAAAAAATGATCTTAATTTATTATTTAAATGAAAATTTGACACTAAATAGGACACAATGGAGAAAAAGAATTCATGTAACCTACCCCACTTAGTGTTATAAAGGTTTTTGTTGTTGTTGTTTTCTTTTCAATCTCATCTTCTATATTAGGTTCATGTTCATGAATTTAGGCAACTCGGTTATATTTTTTCAGATAACTTTTTAATTTATTTGTAAGTTAAATGTCTGAAATGTTCTCAAATATTTTTATGTTGATGTACATTACTCATGGTAAATGACAACTTTGCTTATTAAAAATATCATGAACTTCTATTACCCTATAAACTACTTGAATATTTTTAAGTACATATTTTTATTTAATGGTGTGAATGCAATATTTTCTTTTGGAGGGTTCCAAGAGATATCTAAATTTGATATCAAATGGAGAATCTACATTTGATTTTTATTGATTTAGAAAAAGCTTACGATAATGTTCCAAGAGATATCCTTTGGAGAGTTCTTGAGAAGAAAGATGTTGATATGACATATATTCAAGTCATTAAAGATATGTATACTAGAGCTGTTACTTGTGTTCAAACTGAAGGAGGATTGACCAAATATTTTCCTATTTCTGTTGGATTACATCAGGGATCG
>NW_018164444.1:9687453-9698354 GCF_001263595.1 Phalaenopsis equestris
AGGTCTACATTGGAGTCTAAAAGCCTTCATTTGAGTAGAACTAAAACTGAATACATGGAATGTAATTTTAGTAGTAATAGCTCTAGTGACAGAAGTGTGACTTTGGGTGATCAAATTATTAAAAGGTGTGAGCGATTTAGATATCTTGGGTCTGTTGCTCAAAGCGATGGTGATATAGATGGGGATGTTAATAGTAGAGTTCAAGTTGGTTGGTTGAAGTGGAGGAATGCTTCGTGCCTTTTGTGTGATAGAAAAGTACCGTTTAGACTGAAAGGAAAATTTTATAAGACAGTGGTGAGACCTGCAATGCTCTATGGCATTGAATGTTGGCTTTTAAAAGAGTAAGTTAAGTGTTGGTTAAGTGTTGCCGAGATGAGAATGATTAGGTGGATGAGTGACTTTACACTTAAACACAAAATGCGACATATTTATATTCGTGATAGGGTTGGTGTAGCTCATGTGACGGACAAAATTAGAGAAAGTCGTTTTAGTTGTTTGGTCACATTAAGCGTCGACCATCTGATGATCCGATTGGGAGAGTAGATGTTTTAGATTCGACTTATGTTAAGAAAGACAGATGTATACCTAGGAAAACTTGGGCTTATTGTATAAAAAATGATCTTAATTTATTAGAACTAAATGAAAATATGACACTAAATAGGGTACAATGGAGAAAAATGTTTAATGTAACCGACCCCACGTAGTGGGATTAAGGCTTTTGTTATTGTTGTTGTTGGTGTGAATGCAATATAATTTTTCATCTTTGAAATTGAACATCCATCCTAAAATGGTTGTGCTCTAGGTAATAAAATAGATTCATTTAATTCTCTCTACTGGATGTCATATTTATGATACTATCATACTAAATTTTTTGACTTGAAACCATATCCATATATATATATTCTGTTATTTAATAACTAGGCCTTTTAACTTATGCTCTTAATTCTCTCAAGTTTGCAGGGGAAATTTTTTCGGAACATGAGAAAGATAAACAATGTAATTATGAAAAATCGGAGGAGAAGAATGCTACTCTTCATCTTGCCTTGTCCCAGCTTCTTGTTGATTTTGATAGAGACTCTAATTTATCCATGGGACGTTTTTTTGGTAAACGGTGGGCCCCTGTGATATCTACAGGCTCATTGAAGCTTGATCAGGCTCTTGGAATTGGAGGACTACCGAAGGTGATTATGTGGTGCTATTAGTTAGCTGGAGATAGTAAAATGTTGTTCTTTTTTACTCAATGTTGAACGCTCTAGACTTAATCCCTCTAAAATTCAAAGAAAATCATTTTGATCATGCATTTAACTTTTATCCTACTAAATTGTTCTCCCAACCATGAATGTATGCCAATCAATATTTTCTGATGAAGTAATCTTAGGTCAATACTAGGAGTTATGAGTTATGAGTTTCTTATTAAGATGTTTGTGGAAAGTTTCAGAAATAAATGGGCATTATTTTTGAAGTTTTTTGAATTATTAAACTAACCAAAGGCTGATGTATTAATCTTTCAGAAGTTTGCAAGGTGATAATGCTGATCTAAACTTGTTAAAATCATGGGAATTCTTCTAAAATTTAAAGAATCTTGACACTTTTATCAATTAAAATGCAAAGTAAAATTCTCCCAGACGCTGTGGTGTGCTATGAATGAGAGAATTTTATCTATCATATCTTGCGACATATTTCTGTTTATGTCTTCGACGTGTACAGAAAATCTCTATTCAAACTTAATATTATGTATTGCACAATGGCCGCGTTAATATACATAGTGCTGAATAGTAGATATCCATTCAATTTTAGGAATGATAAACCAGTGCTGATTAGTATATTTTAGTTATCCATTCAATTTTAGGAATGATAAACCACGGCCTATTGTTAATCATATTTATGAGATCAATTCCTGATGGAAATGGCTAGAACGACACCATTTTAGCTTCCAAATTCGTTTCCTTTTAGTCTTCAAATTTTTTCTATTAATGCCTCACATACTTGTGCATTGGACTATACCTTTCTTATTCCTTCTATACAGCCTTTATTTTTTGTATAACCATGTTGTTTTTAGCTGCATCTTTCTGATTAAAACTCCCCTTAAGCTTTTTGGAAGATGTTTACCATTCTTAACTTGCCAAAAATATTTCTCCATGCATGGTTCGAAAGTCCCTTGCTGAATATGTCTGAAAGTTAGCTACCGGTTGGAATGTAAGGGGATGCAAATTAGCTTATGGTCAAGTATTTTTTTTTATGAAATGCTTATTAACTTCTATGTGTTTTGTTTGATTATATTACATCGTAACATGGGTAATGCTAATTGAAGATTTGTTTTTATGGTATAACCTTATAGATCATTTCATTTAATCTTTAGATTTTGTCAGATTTATTTTACCATAGGAGTTGAAGAATTCTTTTTGCCGTTATCTTGAATTCAAATTCAACACTTGATTGTTAGACAATTAGCTGCTTCTTACTCCATGTTACAAGATCCCCCTTTTAAGTGCAGCTGGTCGATGCCAATTTTTATTGACAAGTGATTACACATAATAAATATATAACTTTATAATTTTAGAGTTTTAATGTTTAAGACTTGTTTCTCTAGGAGTTGACTTCAAACACCCAAGGCTTTACAGGTAGTTTGAAAAGATTCTTTTGGCTTGTACATTAATTAACTTGATATGCTTACAGCAAATGCTATATTTGAATGAGTGTGTGTGATAGATCAATCAACTTTTCAACTAGTCTCTGATATTCTCCCGTCTACCTCTGTTTACTCTTCATCATTTTCCAATTTCAAGCTTGATTTCATTGGAGTTTCACATGATTTACAATTTGTAATGTTTGCTTATTTGAATAAGTTTTTGAAATATTTATGTTGTGAGATACATATTCTTTCTAAAATTGAGCAATTTTTATGTGTTAAAGTGATTTATCTTGCAAAGTTTTTTGATATCAAATTTCGTAGCGAGTTATTTTTTGTTGATTCTTCATGCCATAATCATATCAGCATAACACCGAGAATTGGAATTCCACATTTGACTGCCTGTTTTATGAAGAATGTATGCTATCCTGACGTTGTTGTCCCATTTCAAGCATCGACTTGTGAGTCTACCAAAACATACTCTTGGTATTTTTTAAAGTTATAACATTTTTGTTTAACCTAGAGGCTGGATTCTTTGTGACAGAATCAGCAAGTCTTATTGAGGGGCTCATATCACTTCTTCCACATCATCATGGAAAAAAACATAATTTTTAATTTCATATTGTTGCTTAGTGCTTTACCTCTGTACCTTTTCCACAACTCAACTTGATCAAACATGAAGATAGAGGACAACGGTTGCGGCATTGGGTAAATCAAAGTCGAAATACATCATACATATTGAAATCATCTAAAAATTTGCACTTTGCTAAATAGATTGCATATTTTTGTTTGAAGTTTCAAAATTACTAAGAGAAGTTACTGTAATGATTCGATTTAATGTGGTGAAAATGACGCACTATGGATGAGTTGTCACACATAATGGAGTTGAATTGCCCACATCATTGTTAAAATTGCACAAACATTATTCATTTGCAAAACATGCTGCACTGATGAATTTGGCAAATGACTTTGGAAGGATCCCCCCTTATTGCGTGGATCATAAATGCGAAAATCAGCCGCATTTGAGATGTCGACACACAAATTGAAACACGGGAATGTGAGGAAAAATTGATATGCATAAATAATTTATCATTAATTATAAATGATAAAAAAAATAATATTATTTTCAGTCTTATTATTATTATGATATATATATATCTATTCATAGCAAAATCGTTGCCCAATTTTTCAAAAAATCTCTACAATCTGCAGCTATCCCCTCCTAGCTCCCATTTGTTTTCACCCACCAAATAAGAAGAAAACCACCTTTGGCAAGCTCAAAACTCTTTCATGTACATAACTCCCTGTATTTCCCTCACCTCACTCCAATTCATTCGACCAAAATAATCCTCGCATTCTCTCTCTCTCTCGTTTGCACCCTATATGTCCTAGTCATGCTTAACACCTTTACTCCATATCTAGAGCTCGCACGTCCTCTCCCTCTCCTCTCTCCCTTCATGCATTCCCATTTATCCCATCTTGCAACTCTTATGTTGTGTTTTATGCTGACCCTGCATCCTATCTTCGCCTTCCTTAACAGCACACAACCACCACACTCACTTGGGGTCACTTGATCCCCCTTCTCCTTCACATGCAACATTCTTTCTCCTTTCTCTCCCCTCACAATTACCCATGACAATAGCTCACCCTTTTTTTTCAACCACCCTCCTTACCACTAAGTCTAGCGATCTTACTCAACTCCAGCGAATTCGTATGTGGACTTGTAAATTTACACATCAACCTCATGTGCTCCATTAACAACCCGACAACCCAAGGTCCAACCATTGTCGACATTCATCGATGAAAAAAAATTGCATTCAACTCAACTTCTTTCTCTACAATTTTCTCTCCCTAAAGTAACCTTCCTCTCCCTGTATATCTCTAGAATTAAAAAGGTTAAAAAAAAGTACAAGTGTATATTCCCCTTGTCATGACATCTCACAACTCTAATAAAGCTATTTTGGGTGCAGTGGGACTATGAAATGTCATGCTGGTACACCACCCAAGATGCTTAGGGGTGTTTGGGTGAATCAGTTTGTGTAACTTTGACACCGTTTTAGAGCTTCTATATGTTATTTAAAAAGCTATTTTAGCATGAAGATGGTCGTGGGATTGTAAGGAAAGAGGAATATGGAAGGCGCATTTGGAAGGGATATGAGGCAAAATTTGCTGCTGGACAACAGATTTAACATCGGTCGGCTACTGTCTATGATGAACACAACGGGGCTGCCGATTAAACGGCTCGGTACGGAGATCGAGGAGATTCACCACCTGTTCCTATACAAGCTAGATACTCACCACTTGCAAAAAGAAAATGATACAACAGTCCTTAGGGTAGAAATAAGAGATACAATCTCCAAACATATAAAAAATAACCAAAAGTCTGTCTAAGCAGTCCAGAAAAAACCAATATATAGTTCCCCAAAGAGAATTAACCCCAATATTAATTTAAAATAATATTAACTAGGCCCACGATCTGACAACTATGCAATTGGTAAGAAAATTTAACCATTCAGGAGAATTGCGGAAATCCCGCTCGATCGTACTTGAAGGATTGCGGAAGTTCAGTGAAACGTGAGAATTCTGTGGAGTGGGAGAATCCCGCGGAATCTTGTTAGACGGGAGGTAGATTGGACGTTTCCGCATTGAACTCATAATCCATCTGATAGCGTGCTTCTCATTGTATCAAAATTACTCATTTGATCACACATAAGTGGCCCAAAATCTCCTCTCATTTTGCTTGCTGCCACAATGGATTGCGAGCAAGTGAGAGGAGAAGCTAGCATGTGGGAGAGGGAGATTGAGAGGAGTGAAATGTAAGGGCTCTTGTATGCTTTGGAATGGTTGGGGCAAAAAAATCTTGAATGCAAATTTTTAATGTAAAATTTTAAACTTTTAAGTTTTTCTTATTGGAATTGAGTTTTTTTGTCATAATTAAAACAAAAGTAGGCTAAAAAGCACAATTTGTACAAAAAAAATATTAATGAGAAAATTTGGATTTGCTTTTGCTATATTAGTTCAAAGCTATTTTCTAGTTACAATCTCTACTTTTCGGGCTATATATATTTTCTTAATTTGTATTCCTTTTTTCTTTTCATAAAAATCTTTCAGAGTCAGCTCACAAATTACTTGGATCTTTTCTAATCATTAAATCCCCAACAAATCCCAAGAAAGCTATCTTTTACCACTGGAGTGGAGTTGTTTCTTTTCTGTTGTGCAGGGTGATTTGCTTCTGATATAATTGTGTGTTATATTTCAAATGTCATACAAAATTAATTTTTTTGCAGTGCAGGGAAGGATGGTTGAAATTTATGGAAAAGAAGCATCTGGAAAAACAACACTCGCCCTTCATATTGTGAAGGAAGCGCAGAAGCATGGAGGTTATCTGCTTTTTCTTCTATTCAACTTGAAACCACAGACTATTAGATGCTGTTAGTCTTTTATATTATGTAACCTTATAAAAATGTTGTGTTTTTGCATTTGGAATCGGAATATAAGAGAACTTAGTGGAGGTCTGCTTTTTCTAGTAAAACGTGTTAAATTAAGTATGTCTTTATTATCCCATCGTCATCATTATTAGCCTTGTCCAAACTACTTTATGTTGGCGTTATGAATCCTCATTTTTTATTTGTTATTTTTGAATGTTGTTTGAGGTGTCAAATCTATTATTTACGAAGTTTTTGAATAACTTCCATTCATATTATTTTGGTTGTATCCAATCTCTTTTCACCCCTATTTTTCCGACACTAATTTGGTCTACTCATCTAATTGACACTTTTTTTTTTACCTTTTTGGTTGTATATGCAAGTCTATTTCAAATACCTTATTTTCAATAGATGTCTCTCTAACTGATTTTCTAAGAAAATTATTAGTTAATTTATTCTTCATAATTTTGTACGCATCTGTCTTAATATTCTCATTTTCACACACAATGCCATAAATAGCTTTTATATTTCTCAATACATGGATGTAGACCACATAGATATCCTATTTGTAGTTTGATAAAATTTACATTTAGCTCGAGTTCAATTTGCAATTTATTGAATTCATGCCTGCAAGTTCTTCAACTTCTTCTAAATTGCCTTGTGTAGAATATCCTATACATAGGTTTTTCCAAGGCAGCAATCCCACCATTTTATTTTGATAGCCTTATTACTTTTCATAGAGAAATATTGTTGAATTTTGTGTTAGCTAACCGATTTCCATCGCCTTTAAGGGGGGTGTTTGGCTGCAGGAAGGGTTCAACATTAGTAGGATTTAGTAAATCTTGATTTATTAAATTCATCTCCTTGTTGGATTTATTAAATCCGGATTTAACATGAATCGAAGGCAAAATTCGGACCTTAAATCCAAAATTTCATAAATCCATGGAACTTATGCATTAATAGGGAGCTACCAAACACCCCCTAGGTTTCTTTGATACTAAATCAGTTTTTTTAGCGCCATTTTAAAATGGAATCCTGCTCATTTATCATCTCTGTATTTTCATCTTTGGCTAATTGGCTGCATGATCTTTTCTCCACATGTTGTTCATCCTATAATTATGAATAAGCTATATATAAGTATTTGAAATTTTAACACTTTGCTTTTGATTTTTTGTTTTCTATTCGAGCTTAATTTGAAGGTTTAAAAGGTATTTTGTTGTTAGGCATTGAGGCAGACTCCAAGAAATTATTCGTCTATAAATTTATAACATTACTTTTCAGAGGAATAAGAACGGTCCAATACTCCATTAAGCTATAGCTTTCTAGATTAATTCAATGACGGGTTGGAAAAAAAAAATGTTGCCCTATACCCGAGTTAAATGTCCCCTTTTGAGTTTTAACCATATTCACAGTCATCCAGTCCTCTAGTTTAAATGTGAACACTTTACAATACATCCAAATTGCCCTCACTTCCTTATGAATGGTGCCGGTTTAATTGATATAAATTATTATTTTTTTATCTGCAAACCATGCTTGAAACTCCTTTTAAATTTAACCTCTTATAGCTAATTTCACAAAATATAATTTTTAATTTTGTTTTTGATTTTATGGGGTTGTAAGTTACTTTTGAAATTGTTATCAATCACATTTATCCATGCAGGGTCACCCAAAGTGCTCCTTAAAATAAGCCGAATGTGGACTTCATGTAACTAGGGGCAAAGCCTAGATCCAAAACAGGAGGGGTTAGGACAACGAAGGGCAAAGTGGTACTTCAAGAGGGACAAAACTGATATTTTATCATGGCCAAAAGACAAAATTGCCCTCTCATATAATTAAAAAAATTGAATTTGAGGGTTTGGGGGGGGGGGGGGGGGGGGGAGGGGGAAAAGTTGAAGATTGTCTGTCTGTGAAGATTATTCTTGCATAGAAGTGTGTAAATTGTATTCCAGAAATATTTGTATATTTCCATTAAATAACTTCGTTATGCTGTGATCCTCTGTATGCTTAAGATGGTTTTCTGTGGAAT
The DNA here is from genome assembly GCF_001263595.1 of Phalaenopsis equestris. Classification (NCBI taxonomy): domain Eukaryota; kingdom Viridiplantae; phylum Streptophyta; class Magnoliopsida; order Asparagales; family Orchidaceae; genus Phalaenopsis; species Phalaenopsis equestris. The sequence continues at coordinate 9,695,534 of NW_018164444.1, forward strand.
TATTTGAATATTCAGAATAATTCTGCACCATCTTGATCTTTTGCAAATAGATTTTCCGCATTTTGATTCTTCTGAAACTATGTTGTGCTTTGGCAGTTTCCTTTAGCGTTTACCGTGATGGTTTTGCCTCTGTTAATAATGAAATTGTTCTTTTTCACAGGGTGCTGTGCATATATTGCCGTTGAGAATTTAATAGATCCCTCACTGGCACAAGCAATGGGTATTAACACGGAAAATCTTCTTGTTACTCGTCCAAATTCCGCTGAAAACACATTGAGCATAGTGAACACTCTTGTTAATAGCAGATCTGTGGATGTTATTGTGGTGGATAGTGTAAGTAAATGAAGTATCAAATGCCCTCTTAATTTAGTTGAGCAGATGTAGCTTTTCACTATAATTAACATCATCTTCATTATCATTATTCTTATGCCAACTATTTTGGTCTTTTTAATCATCATTTTCAATTGGTCGCAAATCTTTTCGAACATCTTCTAATCATATAACCTTAGATCTACTTCTAATCTCTTCACGTTTTTTTTTTTCTGCTCATCTAATGGACATTCTGATGCTGGATGCTTAAGGATGCAGAATTTTTAATGCAAGTAGTATGATGCCGTTGACCATCTGATGATCCGATTAGGAGAGTAGATGTTTTAGATTCTTCAACTTGTGTTAAGAAAGGCAGAGGTAGACCTAGGAAGACTGGGCTTATTGTATAAAAAATGATCTTAATTTACTAGAACTAAATGAAAATATGACAGTAAATAGGACGCAATAGAGAAAAGGATGCATGTAGCCAACCCCACGTAGTGGGATTAAGACTTTGTTGTTGTTGTTGTAGTATGATGCCGTTGATACTGATCAAACAAAAGAACTTAGAATTTAATCAAATATCTCCTAATACAAAAATACTTAACTTTTCATAGGTGCAAATCTTAAAATACTATAATTTAAATTGAAATGATAACACAACGTGTGACTGAATCCAAAGAAAGTAGCTGGAAATTTAGAAATTTAAACTGTAAAATCATTAAAAAGTTATTTTTTTTACTGCAATTAAAATTTGAATTATATCAAATTTGACCAAATTGAAGAACCTTGAAAAGCTAATTTTAAAAAAAAATTATGTGGGGGATGAAGTGCCTATTTGCAAAACTAACAAACTTCAAGCCACAGGGTAAACAACCACCATAATTTTTACATTAATGAAGCATGCAACAACCACTTGAACCTCACATTCTTCCGATACAAGTCTCTTGAAGTCATTAAAAAATATAGAGAATCATTGCCAATCACTGTTAAGCCGATGACTACATAACAAGTAATTAAACCAACTGAAAGAGGGTAAATCAAATGAGAATTACCCATACCAAGAACCATCATAACTAAATAGAAAATGACCCTTTCTCTGAGGCACACCATCACATGTATGCTCAAATGAAGTGAACTGAAAATTACAAAATAAAATAAAACTGCCACATAGATGAAAATTAAATCAAAATTGCTCCCCCTGCTTATTAATTTGACTTTTGTACTGAGTTTAGACATCCAGACCTCTATTATATTTACTATACTTCGTTGCATGTATTCAGATCACTAAGTTTATTTTTAATTGCATCATCTTTGTTAGATTTTGTTCATTGTTCCTTACTTTCTTCTTTTTAGTTTTGTCATACATCCATTTTAATTTTCTTATTTAATATGTTCAACTTCGATTTTAATAATTATCATACTATCTAGTGTTTGGATTCACAATATCGTTGACTTAATTGCAGTTTATGAAATCTAGCTTCAAGTCTTCATGCCATTCTCTTAACACACAACTTGTACGATAGTTCGTTTTAATCATCTAATCTTAATTAGAAGTTAAACCAATTTAACTACTAATATTGCTGACATAATTGTGATGTATAAAATCTAGCTCTTAAATCTTCATGACATTCTCTTAACACAACTTGTACTATACGTTTTCATTTTAATAATCTAATCTTAACTGTAAGACTTGTACACTAATTGTTATCTCGGTTATTTTGTAATAGATCTAAGATACTTGAATCTATTTCACCAATATTAACTACTAATATCGTTGAACTAATTTTAGTCTTTGTAAAATCTAGTTCTAAGTGTTCATGAAATTCTCTTAAAACAACTCCTACGATAAATTTTCACTTTAATCATCAAATCTAACTGTATAAATTTTATCCTCATTTATAGCTCGGTTCTTTTGTTATAGATCTAAGATACTTGAATCTATCACACCAATTTTTCAACTAATTTTTGATAATATTTGAATGATAATTAGTAATATCACACTTGCTAAAATTATATATCATATACTCAGTTTTTATCTCTTAAATTTATTGTCTTCTATTTTTAAAAATTTCTTGATAGTATTTTAACTTACACTTTTTCTTGTTTTTAACCTTATTTATTGAGCAATTTTTTTCTTGTTTTTAACTAGTACTGTAAACGAGCCGAGCTTGAGCGAGCTCAGGCTTGGCTCGTGCCCGGCTCGTTCGAAATAACTCGTGTTCGAAATCGGCTCGTGTTCGAAATCGGCTCGTGAACAATGCGTTCATGTTCGACTCGATTTAAATATTTATGTTCGTGTTCGGCTCAAAAATTGGCTCGTTAAATTAAATTGAGAAAAATAGATATAAAGTGTGGGATTCGAACCTGGATCAAATATATACAAAAGAAGACACTAACCACATTGCCACATGAGGTGTTATGATTTAAATTTAGACATAAATATATATAATATTTTATTATATAAATAATAATATGTAATATATTATTATATAAAAAGATATATAATTTT
>NW_018164444.1:9698364-9713089 GCF_001263595.1 Phalaenopsis equestris
TGTTCGTGTTCGGCTCGTTTACATTTCGAGCTTAAAAGTTTGTTCGTGTTCAGCTCGTTAGGCTTAACGAACGAGCCGAACACGAGCTGTTCACAAACAACAAGCCAAATTGACAGCCCTATTTTTAACCTTATTTATTGAGCAGTTTTTTGTAAAAGTTATCAAGGAAATTGCATTAAGAATTTAAAATCCTATATTTTTTTATCAAAGTTTTTAAGTCATGGTTAAAAGTTTTTTGATGTTATTGCTGTTTTTTTGCTGCTTATGAATTGTGAATGGAGGATGTGGCCTAGAGAAGATTTCCTCTTATCATGAACTAATAGTACATGTGCATCATACCTCAAATTTACTGGTTCATCTTGCATTGCTATTGTTTTTTTTTTTTTCATTTATAGTTAATGCAAATGAGTATGGTATAATATTTTCTATTATCTATATCTTTGTAAATTATATTGGCTGTTTTTCTTTAAGTTATATTAAAAATTGCTTGGATTGAGAAAAAGCTGAGGAAATGAAATGAAATCCCCAAAACATATGGATTGATCTTGAATCCTTCGTTTCACATTTCTTTTTGGGACATTTACATACATACTACATAATTATGTATATACACTTCTAACACCTGAACTATCATATCTATATATGCATATCACTCAAATTTTAACAACATATAAAAAATACCACTATCACGATCTTTTTAAAAGTGGATTGCACCTTTTCATGCATATATTTATGGCACAAAATGTCAAAAGTTTAAATATTAAACTTTAGGTGTTATATATATAAATACATACAAATTGCATGGTATGTATGTAAATTCCTCTTTCTTTTACTTAAATTCCTAGCTTTCTAATACGGCCATAATATTTTTTACTTCGATCTGTAACTTGTATTTGTCTTGCATATATGCTAGGTAGCAGCTCTTGTTCCTGAATGCGAACTTCTTGGTTTGATAGATTATAAATCTGTCGACATGCAATCACGTTTAATGACTCAAGCACTTCGCAAGATTCAGCACTCTTTATGCCTATCCCAAGCTCTTGTAATTTTTATTAATCAGGTGACTGCAATTTCTTGAGCATGTTAGCAATGTTTACAGAATCATGATTGTAGCTTTTGCATTTATTTTAGAAAATTATTGGTTAGGTGATTTTAGATACTGGTCTGGGGAATATTATTTATTTGTTATTGAGGAAAATTTGGTTTTATTGCATGTGATTTTTGTGAAGTCTAGATTGTAGGTATTTCTGGAAAAGTCCCTTATTGTTATCATAATCTTAAAACGCTTATTTATTCTCTAATAATTTTATTAAAATTCTTCTCCAAGGGTTTGGTATCTTCTTCTTCTAGGGTTTAGGGATAAGAAGGAAAGTCCATATTCTCATATGCTGATCATGAGCTGTAATGTCATTTTTTTTTTCTCAAAATTTTTTCCATCTTCTGATAAATTATCAACTAATACTTTTTATATTCTTGCCTGTCATATTGTTAACTGCCATTTAATTTCCATCGATTTGATATTAGTTTTTCTCATAATAAAGCTTCTAGATTTATTAGTTTCTCTAAAATGAATTAGTTGCATCATTTTTTCCAGGTTAGAATGAAGTCCGGCAAAATTTTTGGCGAGGCAAATGAAGTAACCTGCGGTGGAAATGCCTTGAAATTCTATGCAGCTGTTCGGATGAGAATTTCAAGAAAGGAACTGCTACATTGCCAGGATATGGTATATTCTTAAAAGGGAAAATTAAGTAAACGAATATTATTTTGTTATTTGTTAGTGCAGAAAATTTTATTTTAGTAATGTAAACTTAATTTTATTTTGACATGTTGTACTCATTCTTCTATTTTAAATAAATGGCCCACAAATAAACTATATATAAAAATTCTCCTCTGACACGGTATGAGCCAAGTTAGCCCTGGCTGCCCACTTTTCTGGCTTGTGAATATGGCTCCTCCCACCAATCCCACGCTTGCGGTGACACCTTGTACTTGATCCCACAAACAATCCATCCATTGAACCCTTTCTCATGAGTAGGCATGCTTCCTGTTGAATTTTTGCTCCAATCATAGCAAAGAACTTAAGTCACACGGATCAATACCTTGTATTTTTGGATCTATTTAATTATGACCCTCAGGCAACAAAAGAATTTAAGGCCTTATTTGAGGGAGATTCACCTTTCAGAAAAATCGTTTAAACACAACATTAGAAAACACTGTGTTAGAAATTTAAGTTTGATTAAGTAATATTATTGTTTGAATATAAAAATTTCCCGTGACTATAATTTATAAGGCTTTAAATAAAAAGACTAATAACCCTACCTCATTTTATCAGCTGGACTTAATGCACCGTTGCCTAGCTCCACTTGCGAGCGATCCGTTCTTATCTGACGATGAACTCATCTTCTAGAAAACCTGTTTTATCCTTGCCTCGACCAATGAAAACAAATCCAAGGAAGGATCCAGTTGCACGATGGTTGCAAAGCTGCTGCTCCTGCTTTGTAATTTTTAGAAGAGGAAGGAAAGTACTGAACTTAGTTGAAACTTTATCAAGTTTCTGCACGACCTCCTCCAATCTGTTCAAGTGGGAGTCGCTTTTGATAGGACAACGACAAACTCTATGAACTTTGTGAGCATATATTTCTGTTAAAATAAGAATTTTAAAATAAAAATTTTAATTCCGGCAGGCTACAGAATCTGAAATCCGATTTTCCTCCATTTTACCTTGAATCTAGGATTCATTAAATCCTATTGGAAATTTGGAACACAGATTTATGGGATTTAGTAAGAGCTAAAGTGCAGAGCGCTCGAATGCGGTAGGAAGAAGGGGAAAAAGACAAAGGTTACAGGTTACCTTCCTCAATGGTTTCTAAATGGAGAAGCTTGGGAGGAGAAAAAAAGGCCGTAGTGCTTCTACATTTCTTCTTTGTTCATTTTTTTCATCCACCTCTCGGAGGTGACAGAGATGAGTCATGGATGGACATGGATGATGGAGTCGTGGAGGATGAGGCAATTTGCAGGATATTTTGGACCTTTGCATTCCAAAACATCGTAACAACGATCCAAAATGGTCGAACGGAGGGCCTACAGTGTGTTTCAAAAATGGCAAAAAATAACTTTGCGACGTACACATTTAAAGAAACAAAAGTGGATGTTCTTTCAACCGTTTTTTGCAATGGAATGAAGGCTAGATGTCCTTTCAAACAAGGCCTAAGACACGAATCAAGGCTTTGTATTATTGAATTTGATTGTTTACGACTCTCGTATAGGAAAAAACTTAATGCATACTGATCAAGGCTATGTACCGTTACATGTTTCTCTGACCTTTGGATTGCAATTCACGAGCTTTTTTGTGGGATCGCTGACTCTTAATTATTTTTTCCTTTTTTTTTATGTATTCCTATTTTTTCATGGGAGTTGTATTTATACATATCCTCTTGTACAAATAATTGAATAAGATTCTTGAGAGTTTTTTTTTCCATTACTTATTTTCTATACTTTCTATCTGTGTTTTGTTCACTGCTCTTATTTGACACTTGCTACTTTGATTCTTGTCTTCCATAGCACCTAAGGCTCTTGTTGCTTTCACACCCACTATCACTAATCTGCCCCTCACTCGTCTTTAGACCTTGGATTGCCTACTTTTATTGACTTGCACATGTATTTTCTATTAAAATACCAACTCTTTAAACATGCATAAAGCTTGCTCATTGATTTGTGGGATTTAGAAAAAATTACCTGAATAGTAGCACATAAACTAGTAATTGCAGAAAAATACGTAAAGCACACTAAGATTTAACATGGATAAATCTAAGAACATGAAAAATCGCGAAGTCACACCACACTAAGAAATTCACTATGAAATGAGGATATATTGTATAGATTACACCACACTAAAGTCTCTTTACTCTCCTAGAACTCTTGAAAGCTCATCTCCTTTCTCTTTCACATAAGAGAACTCACAGAAATCCAACACCAATTTGCAGCGCCACTACACACTATTCGCAGGCACCTCCCGCAGTGAAGAAACACAAAATTTAAAGTCTCGAATTGCATAAATATATTACAGGTACGTATGCTCAACTCCTAGGCGTCGAGTTTCTAGATGCTTTGTTCCAGAATGCTGGAAGTGAGCCTTTTGGGTGCCTCCATCGGCGATGGGTTTTCGCCCGTAAACCTTTGGTTGAGCGCCTAGTTGCCCCACTAAAGCTAGGACGCCTTCTCTAGCTTTGGGTTGCCGCCAGGCATAGGGGCGCCTCTCCCGCTGCATTGTTCATGTGTGCTTCTCTTTGCCAATCAGGCTCCACACATAACACTCTCCCACTTGGAGATCGATTTGCAAGCACATCTCCAAAATACACAATCTTCATATTTGTATACATTAGTGTAACTTACCCACAGTCTCAACCTTCTTGAACTCCAATTGAGTCTAAGCATAGGTTTAATTTTTCAATTGAAACCACTTCAGTCAACATATCTTGAGGATTATAAGCTGTATGCATCTTCTCCAAAGATAATCTATCATCTTCTAGAAGAGAACAAATAAAGTGATATTTTAGCCGAATGTGTTTCATCTGGACATGAAAAATGACGTTCTTAGCAAGATGAATAACATTCATACTTTCAATATGAAACTTTTCAATCTGTTGTTCAATGCTTAATTTAGTAATAAAGCTCTACAACCAAATCATTTCCTTGATAGCCTTGGTTATAGCATTATACTCAACTTTTGTAGTTTATAGTGCAATATTCTTCTGTAGCTTAGAAACTCAACTCACTGCTGTGTTCTTTAAAGTGAAGGCATGCCCTGTTATGTTTTTTCTATCATTAATATCCCATATCATGTCTGAATCTTTATATACCTATAGATTAGTTCTTGCATCTCCGAAATGAAGTGTCTTATTGGTTGCATGTAAAAATAGAAAATATATCAAACTTTGAACCACTGAATAGTTATTAATATCCCCTCTCATTGCATCTGTAAGTTTTGTACATATCATCACATATATCAAACTTTGAACCGCTGAAGCATGCAGTTTTTTTCATTTGTGCTTGCTCTGCTTCTGATTTTGGTGATATTTAGCTTGAATGCATTACCTATGAGGGTGCAAACCAACTTTGACTCACTCATGTTGAACTCGTGAAGGACCTTCTCAATATAGTATGCTTAGATAACTTCATTGTACCTGCACTTTTGTTCTTGTTAATTCTTATACTGAAAAATTTTTGGGTTCGACCTAAAACAAGCTCCATTGATAATTGCTCTTTGAAGTCTCTTATCTTCTCCATATATTCTCCTGCGGTCAACATGCTGTCCACGTTTATTAGAAACACGGAATAGCAATTATCAATATTTTTTATGAAGCAATAGTAATCTGCTTGAAGCTTCATGTATCAATTGTCTAACATAAACCTGCCAAAACTTCTGCACCACTGTCTAGGAGCTTACGTCAAATTATAAAGACTTTTCTTCAATTTGCAGACCATAATTTCATTTTCTAGAACTTTATATCCCTGTGGTTGCATCATATACAACTCTTTTTCTAAGTTACTATGCAAGAAAGTAGTCTTCACATCCATCCGCTTCAAGTGTAAATTTTTCTCTGTTATTAAGCTCAACATAACTTTGATAGATGTCATTTTCACTATTGGAGAAAATATCTTTGAGTAGTCTACTCTTTTTTTTTGTAGAAACCTCTTCACAACAAGTCTTGTCTTGTAGCGTTTGCTATCATTTGACTCTTCTTTCATCATGTAGATTCGCTTGTGCGTTTTTTTTTCATCATCTGGTAGTTCTGTCAAATCTCATGCTTGACTTGATTTTAGTAACTGCATGTTGTCATCCATGACAAATTTTCACTCTTTTGAGTCTTCAACTTGAGTCACTTCTTTATTGCACTTTGGTTCATCACCATCAATTAACAAAATCTTGTACAAAGGAGAATACATCTGTGTCGGTCATGCATCTCAGTCGGACCTCTTGACTTCAGTAGCATTTCATTGAGGAACTTTAGGTGCTTCACCACATTGGACAACTATTCTTTATCTATTTTTTGATCACCAGTATCTCCTATCTCAACATATTTGGAGGAGTCTTCAAAAGTGACTGAGGGATAATTCTGAGTGATTGAAAGTCATATCTTTGCTCCTAATAAAGTTTTTAACTTGATAATTCCAATATTTGTACCCAAATTCATTCGAGTCATACTCAATGAAAGTGCATTTGACAAATTTTGAATCAAATTTACTTTTAGATCCCGCATCAACATGAATATATGATGAAAAACCAATTACCTTCATGTGAGATAGATCTATTTATTTTCCGCTCCATGCTTTTTCGGGTAAGTCTTTATTCAAAGTTACTAACCGACCAGGATTGATCATATAGACTGCAATGTTCACTGCTTCTGTTCAGAATTGTTTTGGCAAGTTTGCATTCAATCTCATATTCCTGGCACGTTCTGTGATGATTTTTTTATTCAATTAACCATACCATTTTGCTGTGGTTTCCTTAGAACAATAAATGAATGCTTGATTTTTTTTTATGTACGATAACTCTTGAACCTTTGATCATGATATTCATCACCATTATATGATCTGAGATACATTAACCTTAAGTTTGTCTCATTGTCAATCACGGGTTTCCACTTCTTAAGCTCCTCAAACACATAAAATTTGCATTTTAAGAAGTACATCTATACATTTCTGGTGTGATCATCAATAACAGTGACAAATTATTGAGAATCTCTAGTAGACTTAACTGGCGTAGGACCCTATGCATCAATATGCACTAACTACAACATTTTAGATTTTACTTTTGACCCAATTTTGGAGAAAGTAACCTTTGCCGTAGAGAGAATCTTCACAAAAAGCTAACTCTATAGGCTTTACACCACGAAGTTTGTTCTTAGAAAGTAATGAGCTTATACCTTTCTCATTTATATGGCCAAACACAAAGCTGTTCCATTAAACACTTCCCATTCTTTCAGAGTCATCAATTCATACTTGTTGGTGATTTCTTCTTGTGAAAAATACAATTTCTTTTGATGTAGTAAATTTTCAATCTGCATTTTCCAGAGCACAAAGTTTGTATCATTGAACTTTTTCATCTTGTACCTTGATTCTTCGGTCATTGCTCCTACTCTAATTAAAGATCTTCAGAAAGCCCTACTCTGATACTACTTATAATGGGGTTAAGATAAATGTGGAACACCGAATCGAAAGATTCAGAACAAAATACTTGGAAATGACCCAAACAAAAAATTCTAGAAAAATACATAAAAAACACTACGATTTAACATGTAAAAATCCAATAACAGGAAAAACCCACGGAGCCATACCACACCAAGAAGTTCTCTATGAAATGAGGAGAAATTGTCTAGATTACACCACAATCAAACTTCTCTAGTATCTTGAAACTCACGAACATTCCTCTGTTTCTCTTTTATACAAGAGAAGTCACATAAATTCATTACCAACTTGCAACACCACTGCACAATATTCTTACATACCTCTTGCGATGAAGAAACATGAAACTTAAAGTCTCAAACTACATAAATCGGTTATGAGTGTCTACGCAACCACCCTGGATGCAAGTTTCCGAGTGCTCTATTATGGAATGTTGTAAACGAGTCTTCTGGGTGCCTAAGCACCCCTACTAGCAAGAGGTTTTCGCTTAGGAACCTTTGGCTGGGCACTTAGGCGCCCCACTATCGCTGGGGTGCCTGCTTTGGCAATGAGATGTCTGCTGCCATGAGCAGGGGCTTTTCCCACTGCACCGTTTCTAGGCGCTTCTCCCTGCCAATCAGGCTCCACACATAAAATGAATCACCCATTTTATTGTTTTAAAACTCAGGTATTTTCACGCTCCTTCACATAAATCATGGCTTCTCACTCATCTCTTAATAAGATGCGATTTTACTCCTTTGGTATGCACATCAAATTTCATTTTATCAACCTTCTCTTATGGTTAGTGGCCTTTCGATTTCTTGTTAGTTCTCTTGACAAATACTGTCATATCGATTTGCCTCTTCTAATTAGCATCGCCGCCGTCAAATTTTCAAAGTAATAGCTTCTAACTATGTTGTTTTACTTGGCTACAAGATTATTTTGAACGTTCTATTGTCTCAATTATAGGTTTTCAAGATTGGCAAAATCATGCATACTTTTCTTTGGTCCGCATACTTTTATGTATAGTAGTGTTCAATTATTCTTTGAAGATATTAAAAAAATCAAAACGGTGTTCAATTTCTCAAAGGAAATATGCTATTGATTTTCTTGAAGAGATCGGTCTTCATGGTTGCAGCTTTGACGACACTCCCGTACCAAGATTATCTGTCTAGGTATTGAAGATTGGTAGGGGGTTGATCTATTTGTCCATCAAAATTGATGAGCTAGTAGATGCAAACTCTAAAATGAAGCATTGGAAGGCTATTTTGCACTTTCTTATGTATATAAAAAGTGTCCTATTAGAGATCTGTTTTATAACAAAAGTGAACATTTGAATATGGAACTATTGTCATATGCCAATAATATCGGTGTTAACCTAGTTGTAGCAAGATTTGGTGTCAAGGCTGAATAAAGAGCTATAATCGACTGCCCATATGAAATGATATGGGTAAAGACTCTTATGAGTTATTTTCCTGCTACATAGCTTAGCCCATTATTCTAAATTGTGATAATCATACTGCCATCCACATTTCTAAAAATCTTATGTTTCATGAGAGAACTAGACATATTAAAGTTGATTGTCATTTTATTCGGGATGTTGTGTTTTCTAAGAAGATTGTCAGTCTTCATATCTCTAGTTCAAAGCAATCGGCTGACATTTTACTCTTGGACGTATTCCCTTTTGTTTATTATGTAACAGGCTTGATTGCTCTTGGATGTATTCCCTTCCTTTTTATCATAAGCTTGAGGGTGAGTGTTAGTGTTTGAAATTTCATTTTAGAAAGGCAATCCATATATATTGTGGTGTAGGATTATGTCATTGTGCTATAGTATATTGTATTCATTTTACTTTTATAATGTGTGTGCAGATTTTTAGTCAATAATACATATAAATTTTCGTTTCAAACATTATTTACTTCCGACAAATGGATTCCAGTTAGATCACTGATTCTGGTTAATAGAAGTTTTTAATTTGATAACAAAAAGCAGCCAAGGTTTGGGCCTATGTTGTCCTCCATATTTTAACCCGCTGTTGCTGTACTTTGTTTATTCAGGCTGGCTAATGAGTTGTGTTTGAGGAGACATGTATGAAAGTAGATTTGAACTTAGGTGCCTTCGATGTTAAACTTTTAGGTGAAGTGATTTCCACTTTTTAAGGTTGTTCTATCTTTCAAAGGTTTGCTAAGTCCCTTTGTTCATACCTGGTGAGTGGTCCCTTTTCTGTGATGTATTTCCTTTGTGCCTCTTAGTACTTTATAATAACTATATATTATATGAAGCGTTATGTTTACTTTGTTTTTTTTTTTTTGTGGTATGTGAACCATTCAAATTAGTTTTTTAACGAAGTAGTCTGGCTATTTTGGCAATATAGTCTCACCTTTATAGCATTCCATTGCCTTGGGAATTCTTCCCTATTATATTAAGCGTTTAATGCTTCATGTCAGTATGAAAGGATTTCTTAATGGGATCTGTCAAATATTAAATAGGCAAATTTATATACTTGCTACACAATTCTAATGTATTTACATATTTAACATCCAACATTTAATCTTTTCATTTATAACATCTTGGTTCATGAATCTATGCATGAGAAGGTGAATTTCACTTTTAAAAGATAGTTACTTTGGTTTTTTTGATGTGATGTTAAAGATTTGGGTGTCATGAAAGTAAATATAAATATTTAGGTGCTAGACATATAAATACATAAGAGTTGTGCAGTATGTATGTAAATGCCTCTATTAAATATTGCCTGTCCAAAAGAGTTTAGTCGGCCTTTCCTTCTTTTTTTTGGGATAATTTTTTGTTTTGTTTTGAAAGAACAGTTAATAAGAAATAAATATGTTTGTTTTTTTTAATTTTTATATTTTTTTGAGCAATGTGATTTGTTTTAGAAAACATTTAAAAATGTTTGAGGTACCATTGTCAAAGGAGTTCTTCCATAGTATAACGGGGTTTGTTTAGTCTTTCTGCTTGTCATTTTTGTCATGCCATAGCAAAGGGTTTATTCTTTAGAATGTGGTTAGCACCAGATGTCATTATGAAAGGTTTTTTTTTAATTGGGCATATGAATGCCAACTTATGGATACCTTCTAAATTCTACCAAAAGAGTTTATTGGTCATTCTTCCCATTGCTGAATAATTATTTATACCAGCATGCACTTTCTGCTATCCACAATAAAATATAACATTTTCATAAAATAATCTGTCGTACACTGAAAAATATTCTTCTGTGTTGAATGCAGCTATAATTTTTTGGCTAATAATTTCATCTTGAACTCGTCAAAACAGTAGCACTTTTTAATTATAATGCTAAATTTTTTACTCTGTTAATTTATTCTGCAATGTCAGTAGTGGTAAAGCATGCTAAAAATTCAATTTTGATGTCCTGTATTTCACCTCTTCCCCACGATGATAATTGTAGCCCACAGCTTAATTTACTGTTGATTATTAAGTTTTTATGAGTTATTCACCTAATTCTTACCCCTCGATTATACAAATGGATGTTTGAGGCTTTATTCAATTCAGTTCTTGGAATATGCTTTCTACTTGATTACAATTTTTCCTGCTTTATCTCTTTCATTTTCTATAGCCTTACAATACCAGGAGTTTTTGACCATTTTATATGCTATTTTGTAAGCAATTAATTAAAACTATAGGTGGATGGATTTTTTTTATTGGTTGCTTAAGTTAATGAAAGTATTATTGGTAATCAATACAATTTTTAGATATTATCTTTTAGATATTCGCTTTTTAAAGAAAAAATATTAATTATGCATGTTTACACACTTCTCATGCATTTGGTTATATTTATTCTAAAAGTAATTAATGTTCAAATTATTCAATAAATCTGATCGAAGATTCTCAACTTTACTATTTTGTGCTCAGCAGAACGAAGATTTCCAAACTCAATCATATATTGTTTATCTTAATTCCAACTTTTCGCTACATTTTACTTGAATACTTTATTGAAGATAGTTTTTATATTTTATCTATAACCTTTAGATTTCTTTGTTCAGATTACTGGAATTGGCGTATCTATTGAGATAATTAAAAATAAAATGGCCCCCGCCTTGAAGAAGGTTGATTTGGAGATAGAATTTGGCAGGGGTTTTCGCCAAGAAGCTGAAATTTTAACAATGGCTCTAGATCATGGGATAATAATAAGGAAAGGAGATGGGTACTGGATTGAGCGAAAATTCTTCATACATAAGCAAGAAGCTGAAGCTTATCTGGCAGAGAATAATGAAGTAACAGAGGAAATTGTTAAGCAGGTTAAAGAAGCAATTTTTTCAAAAAGAGCTGAAGATGGTTGAATTGGCAGAACCGGATTCCTGCTTTTAATTCCTTCTGAAGTCTTCGTCAAGGGAAGTCAATTAAACCATTACATAGACACCAGTACAGATCTGGCCATTGTTTAGCAGAATCAGCCTCATTCAGGTACCTTCTTATTTGAAAAATGAAGATGCTTTCTTGGGTTTTTACTCTATACTGCTCTTATTTTAATTTTAATATATTGTGAAGCTTGTGATATTTTTCATGCTGACTGCTGATGCAATTTAATATTTATAGTTGCATAATCTACTTTATATATATATATATATACTGAAGTAGGCGTTTCATTCCAACACTTGTAGTCAATGCATGCTGCATACTCTTTTGGAAAGCGTTGGAGGCTTGGAGCTCTATCTAAAATGGGTTATAAAAATCTAAATCAATAGACATCTTCTCCCTTTATTCCTCTTATCTTCCCTCTCTCTCCTGCATTTCGATTTGCATTCAGTTTTTCAAGTGTTGAGGAAGGCAACAGTTGATGCCAAAGATTTTTCAGGGTTTTGTTTTTTGTTTAGAGTAAATTATTCAGGTTAGATTGTATATTAATATATTTTTAATCGCACTTATTTATTTTTTCGAATGAATTAAGATTAAATTCCAAATTAATAATTTACTACGATCATATTTAAATTTTATAAAAAATTGGTTTAATAATATTTTTTATGAAATGAATTCTAATTTTTTATCAGTGAACAAGTGTAAATTATACATAGTTACTAATCATATTCATTTGAAATTAGTTATTATCATATTTCTATTTCATACGAGGTAATAAGGGGGTGTTTGACTTGCTAAAAAATTGTTCTATTGTTAAAGGAATATAGTATTAAAGTAATTTATTATATTTAAAATAATTTTTTTTTCAACTCCATGTGGTGAAAGCGAGTATGCTGTGACGACGATGACTCAAAAAGAGTGGGCATGCCGTAGCAGCAGCGGCCTAAAAGGTGAGTATGCAGAGGAGGTAGTGACTCAGAGATGGGCATCTTGTGATGGCAACGGCCCGAACGAATGGGTATGCTGAGGAGACAATGATTCGAAGGTGAGAGTGGTGATCCTCACTGATGAGAATCACACCAATGCAAATGCAAAATGTAAGCACTTATCTAGTACAGATGCGAACAAGCAGACATGCAATGTGATCATGCATAACATGCATTATGATGCAAGTGATCGGTTGAACGAAACGTGGTGGTTGGTCGAATCAAAGTGATCAAGTGATCGTGCATATGACATTCAATATAATCAACACACAAAAATGCATCAAATGGTCTATAAACATACAATGAAACCTAACCGCTCAACGACACGTCGAACTCGTCCTAACGACCTCGCATAGGTACTTAGGGCTGACACACTTGGATCTGCGACATCACTGCCTTCGGCTTTGGCGTGCCAGTGTAGAGGGTTTCCCCTTCCGATTTCTCTTAGGTGAAACTCCACCAGACTGACTACAAAGCTTTTTCCGCTCTACGAACATCGACGATCTTATAGGATGAACTAACTATAAAGTTTTTCCCGTCTTCTAAGTACCAAAGTGATCAAGTGATCGTGCATATGACATGCAATATGATCAACGCACCAAAATTCATCAAATGGTCTATACGCCACGTCGAACTCGTCCTAACGACCTCGCATAGGTACTTAGGGCTGGCGCACTTGGATCTGCGACATCACTGCCTTCGGCTTTGGCGTGGCAGTGTAGAGGGTTTCCCCCTCCGATTTCTCTTAGGGGAAACTCCACCAGACTGACTACAAAGCTTTTTCCGCTCTACGAACATCGACGATCTTATAAGATGAACTAGCTATAAAGTTTTTCCCGTCTTTTAAGATCAAACTCAACTAATCCCTCTAAGAGAGATTAGGAGCGTCAAAACCATGAGAAATTGGGATTCCGACCTGGCAGAGTTAAGACTTAAAGCTCACAAAAAGGGAATCAATTAGCTTCGTATGGGTTGTTTGGCCACGCACACGAAGTCCTAACCTAAAGGCTAGTTCTAGGTAAATCAACAATCAATTACATAAGTACTTTGTTGTGCCGGAGCCGGCGCATGTACCCCGTGTGAACGATCGAACCTACACGTCTAGACACCACTAAATCCTAGGGTCAGCTAGGAGTTAGGAGATCTCATCACCGTGACGGTTGCAGACACATTTTCTTTGCTTGCTCCAAGCTGTCGACGTCCGGTGTCCGCTATGTGCGCCAGTTTGTCTCGCAATTAGCCATGCAACGAGAAAGATAGGAGGTAGTGAGAGCAAGAGAGTGCACGACCGACGTATCTCGCAACAAGCCACGCAAACAAAAGAGCCAACACGTGAGTGATGTCCACTTTTCGACAAATCTCGCAACAAAACACTGAGAAAACAGGAAATAATTGTGTTATGCAAGTATCTGAAATAAATCATCATAGTGTATGAAAATACCACCAAAATGCACCATGGTGAGAGGTTGACGGGCTTCCATATGTCGCAATGTCGTCGCCGTTCTGCAAGTGATCGCTTCTCTGGTGCGGCTTCCAGCTGAAAGAGAGCATGCCGACGAGGTTGCCGGTGCCCTGAGTTGAGAGGAGCAAACATCGTCTTGAAGATCGCCCCGTGAAAGGGAGGAAGTGTAGGCTCGGTCCCCTAGGGCCTCACCTCAAATGGAAGGATCAGGGTTGAGTGGAGGATGTTGAGGGGGCGGACGGCCTGCTGGAGGCGGCAGATGACCGACGAAAAGGAGATCCGGCGAAGGTGGTCAGACAACTGGCTACGTTAAGGATTATGCTGGTCAAGGAGCAGAAGAAATGCTCGGCCGGTAGTTGGAGGAGCTTCGGTGGCCGGAGGGGAGCCGGCGGCGAAGAGCATCGCCGACGAGGAGCTTCGGCATCGAACATGAGGAGGAGGCTGGGCAGGCTTCGCGAGAACCAGAGAGGAAGCAGATGGGGTCGTGGGAGACGAGGGGAGGGGGGCGTGCCGGTGGCCGGGGTTGGCGGGACGGAGACGAGGCTCGCCGTTCTTCGCTGACAATGTAGGAGCAGTTCATGAGAAGGAGAAGGGAGTTTGTGGCTCGAGGAAACACTGCGGGGCGGAAGAGGTAATGGGGAGAGAGCTCACGCGTGGGTTTAACGGGATATGATTTTAGGATAGCTTTTTTAATTCTTTTTAGGTGAGGCGAGATAAAAAAATAGAGGTATGTGCAAATTTTTTTATTTCCCTGCGCACATGCATGAGAATAGGATATATA